>NW_026855353.1:0-283834 GCF_026571515.1 Ruditapes philippinarum
CTTTTGAGATCAAACACGTAAGTACTCTGGTCCGGATGCGTTTGTTGAATGCCGCTTGAATGCTACCGAGGGATCATTTCTTTTCAAAATTTATATTTCTCTACAGTAGAAGCCAACTGCCAAATGAAAGCTTTAAAAAGTTACCCTATATTTTCTTTTCTTTGTTGTTACTTTTCTGGTCCTGGATCTTTGGATCCAAACACGTTAGTTTCTTTCGGTGCTACCGATGGATCACCCCTTTTCAAGATTGTTTTGTTTTTTTTGTTTTTGCACATGTTGCCACCCAACCATCGAAAGTCATACACACGGCGGTATGGGACAATGTTTTTAATGTATGATTTACATTCCAATAAATTTTGTAATTTTGTTTCATTTTACGATGGTTCCCACTACAAATTTCTGAAGTAAATTGAATAAAAGAGAATGAATAAAACAGCATAAATGCGTGTTATGGGTTTTCAACATTGTAAAGAAAACATATTTGAATCTTAAAAAAGATAATAAATTACTAACTGCTGTTCTGATTAAATGAATTTCTTCTCTTATAAGTTCACCTTTCTCTTAACTTGATGTTAAGAGACCATTATTCTAGTGTTTTTTTTTTTATAAAATTTTCAGAAATAATTGCATTTCTACTATTTTAGTCATAAATTTCAGAGGATATAATTTAACCGAGACCCTGTTTTTACATTTTATCATTTAATTAAAAGATGTGTCTTAACCAAGTGGATTTATAAATTAAGTTCCAGCAAAAATATTAATTATAGTAAGTGATGTAGTAGAATTAATTATAATATGTCTTGGAAAGCAATTAGTATCTGTATGCTATCTTAAAAGCAAACTGAAAAAAGATGCGAAATCAACATTTCAGTACAGCAGTTTTGTTAATTTGTTTACATTTCTTCATTTATTGAGTATGCAATGTTATGTCGAATTGTCTAAATAGACAGAAATAATCAAACATTAAGCAACCGGATTTTTTTGTACACGGCACCCTGTAAGATGCCATGTATATTTTTCAATGTTTGGACCACATATGAATTGAGAACATAAATAGGAATTCCGCGCCGCATACGGGATTACGTTTTATTACGATTAGACCGTTTAAAGGAGATTTACTCATTTAAAGAATACACCGAGAAATACATATATGGAAGACAGCTTGTGATCAGTCTGCCGAATGTTTTGCTTGAGAATGGAAAAAATATTTTCCCTAAGTATAGTATTTATATAGTATGCACAAGTTTTACATACAAACAATATAATATATGAACAACAAGATCAACAAGGAAAGGCGGCGTTCAATGAACGCAACCCTCATACGACCCAGCAACAAGAACCAGTGGCAAGGAGCACATTGTTCAATATTAACTGGGGTCTTAAATATATATAATCATATCAAAATGAAAAATGCAATGTCGCAACAAAATTAATATTCCTGATCAACTGATATTTTCTCTCAATGTGTATACGTTTTAAATTTGTCTGACAATAATAAGTGTGCATACTGTACGAAGTCTTCATTTCTGTCAAATCAATATTCATAACCATTATTTCAAAAGCTTTCCATCTTTATCACTAAATCATGATTAGATATATAGACAATGTTATATGAAGTAGAATAGCTTGACGTATCTTTGTTTAATACTTGGGAGTATTTGTTTTTTCAAGGCAATGCGTGTTAATATTTCATTCTTCATTAGTGTTTTCTTTTATAATGTGATTTATCTTTTAAGATTGTACATCGATTTGACACCAGATCCTTCCTCAGCAAATTTCTATAATTACCAAACACAAATTGTGAGAAATCTATATCAAGGAAAATAAACAAGATGATGTATGAACATTGCAGACTCAGTTTGATTAATCATTGTAAACTATTGATCATCATCGCTTCGATATCAACTCACCACATTAAAATCTCCTAAATAAAGAAACGTTAATTGCAATGAAATATATATGTCAGGTCAATCCATTACAAAAAAACCCGTTAAATTTTGACATTTTATGTATTTAAAAAGCAGCGAAGAAAAATGTTAAAGTACCAGAGAGAAACTAATTTTCTTTAATTGAACGATTAGATTTTAGAGTTTATCTTAATTTGTCAACTATGTCAGCAGCCAGACTTATAAATTCTTTATATCTAATAATGGACCAAATTACTGTTTATTACCCTAAGGAAGTATTATTGCTTAATTCTGTCTCATTGAAATGTGTTGAACGTTTTGCGGTACCAAACAATTGAATGAAATTACTATTGTCAATGTTATGAACACATTTCCAAAATGGTAACAATAAAAAAAACACCATTATTTAGGTAAAATGTTGTGCCATCATGGATAACAAAATAATACGTAATCGTTTAGAAATGCTCAGATAAAATCATAAAGTATGTAAGGGGGGTCAAAAATGTGTAAAGGGGATTAAGACTACAAAAAATGTATTTTTTCTAGTAATAAGAACAAGAGCCATGTCAACATGGCCATCCCCCGCCGAAAGTGTTTGCTAATTGGAAGAGTGTATATGTAGTAGAGCAGAATAATTCAATTTTAAGAGGTCTTTTGGTAATGAAAACTGATGGCTGAAGTGATTACAGATTTGAAACCTATGTGAATACTGATGGCTGAAAATAACAAAGGGCAATAACTGAAAAATAATGCAGGGTAGGTTATCATTCTTGTGTGCTGCACCCCTCCTCAGTAAAATCTATCCACCTATGAAGTTTCAAGTTGATGCCTCAAATACTTTTTGAGATAAGCTCCCGACAAAATACTATGAAAGAGAACAAATGGCAATAACTCAAAAATTGTTTAGGGAAGAGTTATCATTCTTGTGCACAGCATTCCTCCTCAATAAGATCTACCCAGCTATGACATTTCATGTTGACATCTCAAACACTTTCGAGTTATGCTCCACTCAGGTGAAAAATTAAGTATGAAAAATAACAAAGGGCAATAACTCAAAAATTATGAAAGGTAGAGTTATCATTCTTGTGCACT
Organism: Ruditapes philippinarum; assembly: GCF_026571515.1. Taxonomy (NCBI): domain Eukaryota; kingdom Metazoa; phylum Mollusca; class Bivalvia; order Venerida; family Veneridae; genus Ruditapes; species Ruditapes philippinarum. Next base: position 3,000 of record NW_026855353.1, read on the forward strand.
GCACACCTCCTGAGTGATATATATGCACCTCTGAAGTTTCAAGTTGATATCTCAAAGGCTTTTTGAGTTTTGCTCTGGACAAAAATTAATTTTTAAAAATAACAGAGGGCAATAACTCAAAAATTATGCAGGGTAGAGTTATCATTCTTGTGCACTGCACTTCTCCCCAACGAGGTCAATCCACCTATGAAGTTTCAAGTTGATACCTCAAATACTTTTTGAGATAAGCTCCGGACAAAATAGTATGAAAAATTACAAAAGGCAATAACTCAAAAATTATATAGCGAAGAGTTATCATTCTTGCGCACAGCATTCCTCCTCAATAAGATCTATCCACCTATGACATTTCATGTTGACATCTCAAACATTTTTGAGTTATGCTCCACTCAGGTGAAAAATTAAGTATGAAAAATAACAAAAGGCAAAAACTCAAAAATTATGAAAGGTAAAGTTATCATTCTTGTGCACTGCACACCTCCTGAGTGATATCTATGCACCTATGAAGTTTCATGTTGAAATCTCAAAGGCTTTTTGAGTTATGCTCTGGACAAAAATTAATTTTGAAAAATAACAGAGGGCAATAACAGAAAAATTATGCAGGGTAGAGTTATCATTCTTGTGCAATGCACTCCTCCTCAATGAGATCCATCCACCTATGCAGTTTCAAGTTGATACCTCAGATACTTTTTGAGATAAGCTCCGGACAAAAAAGGATAAAAATAACAAACTCCGGACAAAAAAGGATAAAAATAACAAAGGGCAATAACTCAAAAATTATATAGCGAAGAGTTATCATTCTTGCGCACAACATTCCTCCTCAATAAGATCTATCCACCTATGACATTTCATGATGACATCTCAAACACTTTTTGAGTTATGCTCCACTCAGGTGAAAAATTAAGTATGAAAAATAACAAAGGGCAATAACTCAAAAATTATGAAAGGTAGAGTTATCATTCTTGTGCACTGCACACCTCCTGAGAAAGATCTATGTACCTATGAAGTTTCATGTTGATATCTCAAAGGCTTTTTGAGTTATGCTCTGGACAAAAATTAATTTTGAAAAATAACAAAGGGCAATAACTCAAAAATTATGCAGGGTAGAGTTATCATTCTTGTGCACTGCACTCCTCCTCAATGAGGTCTATCCACCCATGAAGTTTCAAGTTGATACCTCAAATACTTTTGAGATATGCTCCGGACAAAAATGTCGGACGGACGGATGGACGCGTTTAAGGACGGAAGGTCGGACGGACGAACGGACAGAGACTATTTCTATATCCCCCGCCGCCTTTTCGGCGGGAGATAATAAATCTGAATAAGATATGAAGTAAGATTCGTTGCTTCCTTTTTTTGTTATCGCTTTCTTACACATATCCTCTATTGTTTGTGACAGGTCTATATTTTTCGGATAGACCTGTTTAAACAAAAGAAAGTACATTATGAGGTCTATCTTTTGCACGTGTTCAGGTCTGTTCTAGTCATACAGACCAGGTCATGAAAAAAACACGTGAAACAAAATAGACCTACCTGTGCGCAGACAAAGAAAACATGAAATGCAATCAAAAATAAAATGTAAATGATAGTCATAATGCTCTTGCCTTACAAAATCGGGATACATTTTTTCAATGTATCAAAGTTTATCAAAGTTAGGACACATTTAACATTTATTTAATCGCGTCATTTTTCAAAGAAATTGTTATCTAAGTGGTTCCTCTGCCATTCATATAACTGTTCACAATAATTATAACAAAAATGGACGCTTCAAGTTCATTTTTATGAAACTATAGCAGTAATCACAGCATACCTATTACGATTTTAAATCCCCTATACCATAACATCTCAAACGTTCTAGAAAATTCACAGTAGATACAAATTGTACCAAAAATTCATATCGAAAAAATGCACCAAAAATATGTCCGCTTCACAACTTTTCACCATTTTATATACGCTTTACAGCTACACACAGTTAATAGCAAAGTCCCAGTCCCATTCGCAGGATCAACCAGATTGTTAAATCCCCGTTAACCCCTACCCCCTCTCTTTGAGTTAGGCTTTATCCTGTTTTTCTATCAAACCGGAGAAAAATCAAAACTGATTTCCCTTGAAAACCTTTGAAGCTAGGGCTTAGTTTCAAAGAATTCTCATAACAACGTTGAAGAATCCAAACATTGCTTATAGTGACATGCATATAGAAGTGATTAAAGTGGATTGGTCTACGATGGGCACATCTTTCATTAGTATTTCAAATATCAAAAGAAACGACTGAAATGTATTATTCGAATATCATTAAAAAATTCTTGAAAAGAAATGTTAATAAAGTTATAAGTGTTTTAGTATATGATGAACGATCATATTTTATTCAAGAACACTTTATAATTTGTTATATGAAATATAGTTTCGGATCATGTATCTCAAACTTGCCAGCTCATATGTAAGTCTTTCGTGGTCTGCTGGGTATCCGGACATTGCCCCCCGGGCAGTTGACCTCTCAGATTTATGCCCCCTTTTCGCAGTGGCGGTCATTTGCAACCTCAAATCTTTGGAAGGAGCGGACATTTGCCCACCCCCTCCCTTCCTGTTTTAAAAATGTTAAAATATTTAATTGTTGAATTGTTTGCTACCAAAATTCATCGCCTGTTGTCGAAATTTCATTGGGCTTGAATAAAAAAACTCTCGCGCAAATTTGTGAAAATCAAAATAGCATCCATAAATAAATGAACTATTATTAATGTTTCCATTGACATACAAAAAAAAATCTATACACGAGATGATCTCTGACAAGTGACAATTCGCAACAGCAAAAAAAAAGGGGGGGGGGGCAAACGTCCGAGATGACAACTGTCAGGGGGCAAATGTCATAGAATCTGCGATTTCTGATACGGAATACTATCAACATTATAGCATAAAATCGGCTATTATCCCCTATTTTGCCCATGTAATAACGGGACCAAAACCATGTGTTAACATAGTCACGCGCTCTTGTTATAGCCCGGTTTCACCTATGCGCAATACATACAGGGCCCAGTAAACAAACAAAAAATTGACGATTTGGCCTGTTTGCCAAAGAGTCATGCGCTCTTGTTATATTGAAATTATTGATTCGAGGGCCTCAATCGCATAACGACGAGCAGCATTCAAGTAACTATGCCGGAAATACGGCGTATAGACATCGCTGCTAATCTTGGTTGTCGCCCTTTCTAAGAAACGGACAGTTGTCAATGTAAACAAATACAGTACCTGTCATTCAGTTTAACACTCCGATTAACTTACAAAACTAGATAACACAAAATGAATATGAGAAAATGTTGTTTTATTTATGTTAATGTTGATAAATGCTCTTTATATTTCTTTGAGAGAATAATGCTTAGTGCCTGATTTTTTTTTATAAACTTGTTTGCTTGAAAAAAAAAACCGATTCTGATGTCACTGATCTTTTTTCTACCGTCAATCTGAAATCATTCTTAGAATTTCTGAGGGTCATTTTTTGTCTTGGATAGAGGGTAGAGTAATGTAATGCTTTTTTTCTTGAGATAATAAATCTCCAATGTCAAGCTAATTTAAATCAATTAACATTCAAAATTTCGTTCGGTTCTGGGAATTTTCCATGTGGTTGGCCCCGGAAAAATAAAACGCATACGTAAAACATGTAGAATTGGATAAATACGGTCCAAGCACAAGAATTTAATGTTATTGTGTTTTGTATTAACTTTACATCACGAATCTGTTTTAAAATTTTATGCTATAATAGCGTCAGCGCACGTTTATTTCGTGTTATAAAGTCTGCAGAGTCCCTCAGAACTGTTGGAGCCCTCGCCTTACCGGGCTCGGGCACCAACCGTTCCTCGGGACTCTGCAGACGTTATAACACGGAAAAACGTGCGTTAACCCTATATAATTATTCTTTCTTTAAAATACCTTCTATTACAGACCTCTTCACTTTATTATTGTCAAATTGCACATTTAGCTTTTTTTATTATTATTTTAAATGGAAAAGCAAAGTTAAATGCAAAATATATATTGTTTTGTATTTAAGCAGAACGTTGATAAAAGAATACCTGTATATGCGCTGTGTTAAAGATAATATTTGTGCAATCCAATATAGTTTTACGGTGTGTAAGTTGGATATCGGCCCCGTACATCGATCTTTCTATTTAGGAAAGTCCTGGTCACGAATTTCATGAAACACCTCGAGCGCTACGCTACACATGAAATTCGTGACCTGGTCTTTCCTAAACAGAAAGACCTCGTACTCGGTCGATATCCTATACAAAACTTCATGTTACAATGAATTTGCAATTGCTCAAAATTTATTTATACTCTTTTATTCTCCAGACAGTTGTGTCGCAGGGTAAAATATTTCTGACTTTGGGGATCACAGAAACAAACTCTGGGCGTAGGTTCGGTATTTTAATGAATCCAAATAAAATGGTCTAAAAATATAATAAAATAATTATACATCTTACAAATACAATTCATATAAAAACAAAATACAATGAAATAACAATATATACACAATCGACGCGGAATAAGAAAATACAAAAAGATATACAATCAATATCCTAATATTAATGATATCATTTCTTACCACAGCGTCTGTATGAAGATATTTACTTATATAAATTAAACTATTTCAATATAAATTGAAATAATGAAAGTAAATGTAGATTTAATGTTAAATTAACTAGTTTTACTATATACGTCTGACTCGTAAGAGATGACTGTAAAGAGTGAGCGGGACAGGAAAAGCAAACAGTGCGCAGAAGTAAAGAATATTTAAAAGAACCAATGGATATCTCTCTCACATAGAAACATTTACAACAAACAAAACAATTGGACAAGTACAACAAAGAACGAGTGACCAGTGTTCACGATATTGCACGGGTGAGATCGACAATGTACATCATTGACGGAAATTGTCGATTTTCACCGATTCAATACAGGAAGTTAAACTTATACCATAAAAACTAAACGAAACCGAATAAAAACGCGCGTGCACGATGTTTCCGCTTAAACAAAACTATGGAAAGCCACGGCTGCCATTAATGTATAATTTCAATCTGTGACAGTTGTACCAATGACATACACTATCATGAAATTGTTAAATGGAAATTAAAGAGATTTCTTTGAAAAAAAAAGATCATGCTATTTTTAGGGCAAAATCATATAAGTATGGTAATGTAAATAAGATATAATTTTATTGAAAAATTATGTTTTAAGATGAATGTCCGTGGTTGTACGTTCTTCACGTAACTTTCGCATGCATTCAGGAAAAAATAAAATTAATTGTATCCAATAATCAAGACATACAAGAGAATAAAAAGGTGATTTAAAGGTATATAAAGGCATATTATTATGGAAACAATAGACGTTTTATATGTAACTAATATTTTAAACAGACTTTGTAGCACTTACTTCCACAGTACTGATATCTTCTCACCTTTCTCTTCTCTGCAGTATCATATAAAATTTTGGGTGCGTCCGGGACCGAGTGGTTAAGGTCGTTGACTGACCCACTGAAACCGATCTGCAATTTTTATGTTATTTTGTTGTGATTTATGATTCCGAGGGATCACACTTTATGCATATGTTCAAACCACTTGCCCCTCACCGCTGTTGGTTCGGATTCCGACAGGGACTTTGGATTCTTTCATGTTTGGAAGCTATTCAGCTAGCTTACGGAACGTTGGTTGCTCTACTCAGGTTCCCGTTCGTGCCTGAAATAAGGCACAGAAGGGTCTTCCTCCACCAGTAAAGCTGGAACGTCGCCATATGACCTATACTGTGACGATGTGACTTTAAACCCAGACAAACAAACACATAGTACACATAAAATTAATCATAAATGATTTAAAACAGTATTGAGAACAAGGATCAACAAGGAAAAGAGACGTTCACAGAATCCTCTTTTTCTTATCAAACGTTAAGTTGCATAACGAAATAAAGAATGTCACTCAAGAACTTAATTCATTCTCTCTGTAAAGAAATATTGTAAGATATTAAACAGTTGTCAAGCAGAATAAGTATTTCCATATATGTCCTTATCTCTTAAAATACCCTTATTTTATACTTGACAAGTATGTATCACAATGACTTTGACCTTATGATCTCAAAATTAATGACCATATCATCACCAGGGGACATTCTTTAGTCATTAAAACCATAATTACCATAAACCAAATTATAGGGCTGTATGTCAAAGCTTCCATGAGTGACAAGACAGTCCTTTAGTGATCAAGACAATAGTGTCCTTGATCTTTAACTATTGATATCACATCAACTAGTCATGACGAACAATCATACCACAGCTACTGGTTGAACAAATTTCTATGTTCCGTCAAATTTTTCACATGAATGTTTTGTATATAGTAACATGTTTTGAATGTTTACACATTTTGTGATCTCCTATCTTGTTAAATTGTCATTAACGGTATACATAAATATATGTTGATGTGAATTGATATATTGTATTTTTCCTAAATCAAAACCTTCACTGGATTCTTTCTCTATTTTTGCTGTCGTAAGAAAGTCAATTATATCCATTAAAAAAGAGATACAATCAGAGAAACAACATGATTTTAAACTTAACATTTCTGTAGATCAATTATTCGCTGATGCAAATGTGAACAAAGAGAAGAAAATAATCTAAAAAGATAGCCTGCTTTCGTTATATATCAATTTAGTCAGGAAATTGGTTTGCATACGATAAAAGGCATTTGAACACATCTTTAAATGTCAAATACGCTTATCGTAAGTTTCTAATGAAAGACAGATTTTTGTTGGCAATATCTATATAATTTAATATGATGATTTAGAAAATAAAACAGACGTCTCGTTACGAGGAGTGTTCAAATATGGCATCTAGAACGTTATATAGTTCAATATTGCAAATAAATAAAAGAAATGAAGGTTATCGGGTAGATATACATGTAGGCTTTACATTGACAGCACATTTATTAAAATCCGTTCACCTTATGTGGGTTTGTAGTTCGCTATGCATTTTTTACGGTTATACAAAAATGGTTGGAGATTTGATGAGATTATGTCATTGAAGAATCGTTGTCTCCTTGGGATTTTTTATGTACGTATATGGAGAAAATAATATGTCTTTTTCTTTAGTTATTGTCTTTTTCTTTTAAGTTGTTCGTTGGTTAAATTAATTCAAAGGTGTGTTAATTTCGACTGAAGATACACACCATAAACAACAACGTCTGTCAAGATGGTTGCTGACGTGAAAGAAAAAGTGAAAACAAGATCACCACTGGGCAAAAGTTACTTTGTTTAACAGATCATACCATTTTCAAACGTAAAACTGAGCAAAATCTGTGCCAGATGGATTGGCTATTTGCTGACAGATGAGCATAAAAATGCAAATATCGTCGCTGGGAACGAAACATTGGTTCATTTTTTTCAGCCAGAATGAAAGCACAGCCCATGGTTTGGGCTACAGCGTCCGGCTAAAGACCAAGCATTGCAAATAGGATCATTAGTATAACTAACGAAAATAATGTATGCATTTTTCTTTTATTTTAATCTCACTGTAACTCAGAAAAAAAATATTCAAGAGGCACAAAACTTTAGATGTGTAAAGATGAGTTGTGATGTGAAGGCAATGTATTTAATTTTTTAGAACATTTTAAAATTCTAAATAAAATTAGCCTAGCGATAATCTTTTGGAGTTTCTGTTCTAAGAGTTAATTATAAATTGAAAAAAAAAAAAAAAAAAAAACGGTTTCTATGCATTTAATGAATACGTATGTTAAAACTTCAGATGATTATCCATCAAAAACATATCAATATTTTAAAAAATAACATAATAATGACAATATAAAGAAAATGACTTTTTTGTTGTTAATTGTCATGAAAGATATATTGATTGGAAAATTGTTAAAATGAAGACAAAGATGGACAAATTACGTTTAAATTAAAAATATTTAATTTGAGATTTGTTTCTAGTTATTCTTGATGGTTTAGCAACCAGACAAATATTAATATTTTTTCATTTCCGCTTAAGGAAGCAAAACTTATACTTAACCGTAAGGAAACATATTTGTTTAATCACGTCTCTCAAAATGGGTTTTACCTCTTAGATATACATTTATCTGTCAAATCGCGTATCATTAGCATCATTTGATGGATTGCTATATATCCTTAGACTTCTACTTTACAACAAATAATTGAGTGACACATAAACACGTGTAAAACATATTTAGATAAATTGATATCATATGTTTGAGGTTAAATTAAACGCTTCGTATGTTTGTTTTAGAATTAATATCAATTTTGCAAAATTTGAAGATCGATATTACATTTTTACCCTTTTAAGCATCAGTTGTGAGCATTAGAGAATAATTAACATGCCAAGTTTTCAAGTATCAAGTATTTATTCATTCCCTCACTCATTTGAATCACGATGCATTAAAATGATGTTGAACTTGAATTTAGTACAGAATATTTTTACCTCTTCTTAATCTGCGGAGTGTCCGTAACGTGCCATGATCTGCGATACACATTATCCTTTAAATTTTAGTAAATTATATTGTTTGTTGGTAGATATATAATAAATGATGTTAAAACTGAACCGAATTAACAAAAATAGATCAACAAAGGACTGAGGCATTCAATGAACGCACACCCAACATGAGCAAGGAGCCCAATAGGACACAAGGACAGGACACACAAGGACGGGATGTCATTAAAAATTATTTTATGTTTCGAAATAGAAAATCATAAAAACCTACAAGATAATTGTAGATGAAATTAATCAAAAGACTTACAAAAGGGTAAGGGTGTGGAGGAAGGGGTCAAAAGTGTGATCAGGAGGTTTTTTAAGTAGGCAGTCGGGGAGCGTAAATACCGTAGAAGAAAAAAACAAGAAGGGACACAAAAATGTCACTAAAATTGTTTGTAACAATAAAAAAGGCATATATTTGAGAAATACAGATGGGCGTGAAAAAGATTAATGGTGCACCTAACTTCATTCTCAGCCACAACATGTTCCTTTTATACGAGACAACCCCCGCCAAGCAAAATACTGACAAAGAAATGGTCATTAGATACATACAAAAAGTAAACCCCATATGATATTATTAAACATGACAGAAATGTTATCCAACAGGAAAGAAGGTGCTAAATACAAACTCCGTCACAGGTCCCTATAGTATAATGTTTTACAATTCAATTTGTAAAGAAAGCCTTTCGAGAATAACATGCAAGAAAAGTAACTTTTTCTTGTGCAAACGTCTTTTGAATAAGATAAATTAGTTTATCATTATATTAGTATACATGTATGTGGTAGTGTTGTATACTGTGAAGAAAAGTCGTATGAGCTGACGGTTGAAGCTTGAAATTCTTTATTCTAAATGTATCAAAAATTTCACTAGAAGGTTTGATCAACCAAAAGTGATGTTTGCCTCTATTTGCGTAGACTCGGCAGATATGTCAAAATAGGAAATCATAGAAATCTACAAAGTAATTTATGCTGCTTACCGTTCCAAGATGTATGTTTATTATTTCCTTTTTGAATTATTTATTTTTTAAAAACCCATCTGTGCTGTCCTGTTTATGTTTTGTTTTCTGCCGGGCTTCTTGTCGGTAGTCCGATAATGCTGGGTTGCGTCCATTGAATGCCACCTTTCCTTGTTAATATTTGTTTTCATATTTTGAAAACGATGACATATTTTATTATGTCGTGTCTCTAGGGGCATGAACAGAAGGTTGCAAACACCAATATCGTTTACGAACAGACTCATCTGCGGATGTTTCTAAATTATAATTTCACAACTTCCATGTTTAAATCTTTAATTCTTCGAATTCGGTGCTGGGGGAGGTTTGACTGTAGTTTGAACAAGCTCAATCACACATTGCCTTCAACATTTTCAATTTTGCCGTTTTGGAATTTCTTCAGGGATTCCTATATTCTCTTTTTATCATATAAACCAAGACTTTTTTTCAATTTTGCCGTTAAGACGTTCTTTAGAGATTCTGTTGTTCTTCTCAATTTTAGATTGAAAGAAAGCAATAGTGAAAGAAAACACAGAAGAACAAAACAAACAAAAACAAAAACCCATCTTTAATACTTATCAATCCCGCAGCGACTTATTTGTACCTTAAATAATACTTAATTGTACAATAATGGAATACTAGTAATTACAATATTGCAGTATCAAATATAGATTGAAAACATTCGTTAAACGAGAGCTCTATGTTTTATAGAAACCACCTATCTATTTATCTCCATTCACAACGCTCGTTTCCTTCTGGATATTGGCTCGAATGTCACCATTTTTCTTTATTATATTTCTTGAATATACGTAATGAAGCAAATGATATATTTCTGCAGACATTTATTTTGTAGTTTACTTATAAGTTTGTCTAGCAGGCATGATACATACATTCAACTCGGAATTGAACGGTTGCATGTGAATCGAAAATAGAAAGAACACAATTCAGATTACGATTTATCTGATCTGTCATAATGATTCGTCATGAAAATATTATATAATGAATAAATAATGTTATTGTCTTTAAGTTTAAAAACGTACTCAATTTGCTTGATATCCAAATTATATTTTTATTGGAAAAATAACTTTAAACCTTTTTCCTTTTTTAACTGATTTTTAAATGATTTACTGTATAATATATATATTTTCTTTATTTCAGTCTCATCTTTACATGTATACATAAAATTACATATAAAACGTTAAACACAAACATAAAATACATGAAAGCCATTCTAAAAGAATTACAAGAGACTATTTATTTTTATAATATACTTCCTTAGGTTACTATGAAGTAATAAATTTGAAACCTTTAAGAGTAACACTCAAAAACAATGTTGAACAATGGCAAATGTTATATTGATTTGCAAATCTTTAAAAACAGAACGCCTTCAAGTTATTACTGTTAATTTTAAAAATACTTTAAACATAGGTAAAGATATTTTCTAGTGTCAAATAAAACAATAAAAAACACTAGGACCATCCCAACAGAAAAAAGATTAAAATATATAGAAAATCGGTACAAATATGAATGATATGCCTTAATTTATTGTTGGAACGCATACAAAGGGTGCAAAAATAAATGAATGATATATAAAGTATCGAATTAATTCTAGCAAATATGGAGCTTTATTTAATTTTACCCATGAAATATGGTGCTATATCAGTCAAATATAATTCATATTTTTTAAAAATAAATATGAAATATAAATATGAATGTAGGCGGAGTCAAAACTCATATTTATTTTAAGGGACTTCTTTCGCCATTTTGTTTAAAAAATCTGATAAATACGAAACAACTTTTTGTTGAATTTTGCTTTGAAAACTATCTAGAATGATAGAAAATGGTCTAACTAAGAAAATAAATCCGAACACCAATATCTTTAATTTAGTTATAAACGCTGTACAGACGTTTAAAGAGTTGTTTACGTGACGTCTCAATGTAGCGCCAAATATTGCGTGCAAAACAAGACGCAATAATATATTACTGCGCGCTGTACAATTGCAGTTGCGTAGCAAGCAATGGGGTTCGTAACCATTTTTCTTTGATAACGAAATTAAATAAAAAGGTTATTTTTTCGTTTTTCGTGAAATATGGTATATATTTTCACTCAACATGATAAAATGCCACATATTTTCACTCGCCGTCCCGGCTCGTGAAAATATGTGGCATTTTATCATGTTTCGTGAAAATATATTCCATATTTCACGAAAAACGAAAAAATATCCTCTTAATACCAGAATCCTACAATAGAGGCATTTTTAATTTAGTTTCCGAAGGAATACATCAAAATCCTAATAAAAGTATTTTACTTGATGTTATATTTATTACATCCCCAGAAACAGTATATTGTCTATTCTGCGTACATAGCTAAAGTAATATGTATATTTTCACGTTGCAAACAAACGATGAAATGATAAATATAGGATAGTGTCTTTTCCTTGAAGCGAACGATTCGTTTTTGTAGAAAAAAATTCTTAGAAACCACGTTCTTTGTCAGATGTTGAAAAAGAAGATTTTTTTATTCTGAAAGAAGTTCGATAGCAAAAGAAATGTCTTTAGTAAGTATTCTGACTATCATTCAGAACTTCCCTGGGGAATCAAATCAACCATTAGCATGCCGTGAAAATAAAAATACATAGATGAATATAACATATAGTTTTAATTTGTGTCTGTGTCTATTAATTGTTAATAGAAACAGATATATCACGATTATTTATATATCGTTAAGCAGCGTTTTGTTTCAGATTTATTTGCACCTTGGAGATAACTTAAACTATGACTAATATCAAATCAATCAAACATATACTTCTTGTTTAATTTTTTTAAAGTGTTAAAGTACATGTATCTTTAAAAATTCAAAGAGGTTTTTTTATTTGTTAATTTCTTTAATATGATAAAACAGAAATACGTTCAAGATCATTGAAATTCAGTAAATTAACTCTAATTCATCAATTTATTTATTGTACTAGTTCTATTCATATTCGTTTTATCTTCAATTTTGAGCTGTCATTAAAGTTATAGATGAAGAGTGTGTTAATGTTTCATTTAAATATGTTAAAATTTTGGAAGCACGGTATTTTACCTTTACAATAATTGAACGCAGATCGAACTGAGTAGATCATATATAATAGATTAATAATGTTATTAACATGTGGACATGTTTGATGAAAGACTGTTTATCAATATAGCTATTTATCATTTTACTTCTAGCAAAACAATGTCAATAGTCCTAATTAGTCCACATCTACCGCATGTCAGTTGCTAAGATTGATCGTCCCACCGTTATAGTGTGATAAAAGTGCGTGTAAGTTACTCTTATATTATGAGAGTTTTTTTCTCTTCATATTTAGTAGTTAAACAAGATAAACGAAAGTTTTCGCAACATGGTTTTGATAGCTAATGAATTGCTACTCCTTTTTAAAAATATAGAAATGACTCCCGAAAGGATGAGTCAGCTTTTTCCAGTTGCAGAGAGCCTGCATCATGTAACAAAAAGTCTATTAAAACACTCTAAGGCCAACATCTTCAACATTAACCCATAAACTACGTGTTCAACGAGCTTTTTTTTTACCTATACATATTGTAAGTACATATTCTAACGGACAATGCAACCGATAAATCACTTTTTCATAGTTTACATTAAAATCCATATAAATAGTATGAAGTAACTGCACAAGTATTATTCTCTTACAGATATTCCTGCCGCTTAAACATTTTCGACTAAACATAAACTAATTCTATTATAGGATTATGTCTGTATTTTCTTAACCCTTAATCTACTGGGGTTGTATAATGGATTTGCTCTTAACAATTTGACATCCATCCATTCTTAGTGTAAGAGATGTAAATATCAAAATACGAAAATTGAACTACTATCAGTATATAACATGCACACATTGCACAAATATGCTCTCTACTTACACAATTTGGTACAGCATTGTAATGGTTAAATTCAATTGGCAGACCTGTTTTGCCATTTTTATGAAGAAACATAAAGTACGTGAAATATACTGAACAATATGTATATTTTTTTTTACTTATTAAACTGATCTTTTAGCGTGTATTGATACTATTGCAACATTATGGTATGATTTTAACTAAACAGAAAAACTGAGAAATACCCGAGTAATACATAAATTCCATTTAGGCTAGCATTTCCTGAAATGCAGCTGAGTCTATATTCATGACTTATTCTTCTAAGCTCGACTTGATAATCTGTGATACGCAACAATGGTTCATCTTTCGATACTGACTGCTTTAAAAATAGTATATTGCTGAATATAACTATAAGCGTAGACCTAACATGGCATTTACATTAGAAATAACTATCAATGTATATGTACATTATTGTAGATTATTATAGATAATTGACTTGACAATATGTATTACTCATTCATTTTATACATAATGACAAACTGCTGTACATGACTTGATAAATATGTTGAGGAATCAAAGAACCTTGTTAGTGGTACAAATATTATGAGAATTTTGTAAACATGTTCCTAATCATGTTTTGTTTGCTTTGATTAGCGATCAGATATGTTGTCATTGTGATTGATACACCATAAAAAGGATATATATCATACACAAATACCATTCAATGGTAAGGAATTTTATCTTAAAAGGAAATGATGATAAGCTATATATCTTTTACAATAAACGTTTTCGTTAAAGTAATGTATTTTGTAATTTTGTAACTACCAAATATAATATTAGGTGCGCTAGTTCAAATGATATTGTTATATTCTCAGCCTTCTTTGACTTTATTTGTGATGGTGAACAAAAAAATTCTCCTTTACTCCAAAGATTTTAATATTTTCAAACCAATTGCTTGTTACGTACTTAACGAAAATGTTAAACCCTTATTTTGTCTTGAAAGGGACAAGTAACTTCAATAATGATTCCTATGAGACTTACTCTGGAACAATCAAATATATCAATGATTGAAATGGCGTTCATCAATTTTCAATCTGCGTCAAAGATGAATCTATCAAATTTATATTAGTGTGAATCGTACTCTTTGAGATTAAAAATTATTTTGTGAAGTCATTTCATACATATTAAATGCCTTGTATAATACATATTTGATAGTGGGTTTTGCATTGAATTTCTAACTTCCAGATCATGGTAATAAGCAACAGCACAGTTCAGCTACCCCATCATTGCTGGCAGACAGTCAATCTGTTTATAAGTACAAGTGCCACAACTTTTGAACGGAACTGATATCACTTATGAACACGGCAAATCAGATATATGGTGCGAATGACCATCGAAAATATTTCATAATCAACGAGAGTGCATCGTCCAGGAATCTAGGTCTAACGCTTTACCAATTGAGATTACCGAACTGTACACATGTCATACACGTATTTATATGTTAACACGTGCTTGAATCAACTAAAATTAGTATTTATGAATCATAATTATTTTTTTTATAAATCATTGCAATCCAACACTATAAACGATTTGCGATGTACCGAATCTGTAAATGTTATTCATATATGCTGTATAATTATTGTTAGAAATTTACATTTTTAGTTGATTTGACATTATTTTCATGTTTAATTGATATGTTTAGAACATACATAATTTGAGACATTTATTTGTGAGGCATTTCCTTTCGAATTTCTAAAATAATATTTAAGTCTCTAAGAAATATTAAACAATGATAAATATGCTGTCTTTATAAATAAGATTTCTAAAAATATATTTTAAATTTACGTTAAATGAGAAACAGTAACTATTGCTGATGACTTGAATTCATATCATAATTTAAACTATGATTAAACAGACAAAAAAGACAGATCGTCAATTTGAAAATATTTTATATTTTGTATAAACATCTTTTTGTAAATCTTATTGTTTATAATATTTTTATACACTTAGAAAGATTTAGAATATTCAAAAAGTTTAGGAGTTTAATCTTTGGGCCGACAATGTGAATGATTATCCTGGAAAAACTGCATTGAGCGATTGACTACACGTTCCCTGTCCAGATTTTAATCAAATGGTTCATTAATATAAACCCGCATTATCAGTGCCACCATGATGATCCCTGTAAGTCTCCAAGTTATAACACGTTATGCCGAAAATATACGTATTTGACATGATTGTCATTAGGCCAATATAAAAAATATTGTAAATCAAATTACCCCTCATAAGTTTGCTTTGGTATTATTATTATTTTGATATTTGAAACTTTGATTAATTAATTAAATATAACGTAAATCAACCTAAACTTGCAATTTTAGCATTGTTCGTTTTCTTTATAATTTAAAAAACGTTAGATTTAAACGTTCAAACTTATACAAATAATAGTTTCAATACTTAAAATACAGTGGCAAATGTGTGATGCAAACATTTACTATGTCGACATTTAAAACGGATATCATTCAAAAAGAAAAGAAAACGAGTGTACTGGAATAACTGACTATCTTTTTTAATAGTTGAAGTTAACACTATAGTAAGGCAGCTAGTAGCATGCTATTTATTGAATATATAAGCATATCGTTGTTTAAGCTGACATGATATCTCAGGTACTGTTGATCTTTTCGAGTATATTTCTTAAAACAGGCCTCATAATGAGTATTTCTTTCGGATCACACATACTTAAGATTATAATAAGCAATAAGATAGCGGTCTTCATTTGTATTTATGCTTAACCTATGTTTTTCGCATTAAATTATCGTTCCTTGATATCGATAGGTATCTGCTGCAAAAACAGACTTATAGCATATCTGTAAATTTTAAGATAAAGTTCACTACTGGTATGAACATTATGTGTTCTTGTTATAGATATGAAATTACTTAGCTGAATGATTCAATTATTATATGTTTTTGTTGCATAAAAAAGTTTTCTCGCCCGAAGATCGAAACAGTGATCCTTATAAATCATGTGCTCACATTGTCGAGCTAAGCGAGAGAGCATTCCGTAATGATATAGGTTATTTTTCATGTTACAATAAAGCTTCCAGAAATACTACACATCAGTAATCCATAGAATTATCTAAAGTTAAAAATATTTGGCAAAGTCTACTGACATATTTCATCACTTGATTTAGGATGTTTTGTATTATATAAACTTTCTTATTGGAATTCCGTACGTGCTTAATGTAGTCTTCATCAATTAGTTCCTCACTAGTAAACAGCGTCTCTAATGTTGAAATTATTTCAATCTTCTCACCAAAACAGCAGGCCAATTACGGTTACTCGTACGTTACCTTACACCATTGAGTTTATAGCATTAATCAAAATAAAATATGTTCATGAAATTGCAAAGAGGATTATTTGAAGTTATACAATTCATAGACAAAAATGTGATTTAGCGCTGTGAAGTAAAAAAAAAACTACATTTTTTACAAAATATTTAGAAACTGTTAACTATAAATTTTAATTTACACCCAATATATTAAAAGTCTGTTAATACAATTATAAAAGGACTATAGATAACAGCCCTTCACAGGTGACGTCACTGACATGTACACTGAATCGAAATTAAAAATTTACACAAAACAAAACAAATGCAAAACAAAACAAAACGACCAAGGCTGGTGCGTTTATTCGTGAAAGTATAAATAAGTCATATTTTATCCACAAATTTCATATGACGTCTATATATAACGTCTTTAAAAATATGATTATCCCAACATTCATTTTAGCCTAGAATAGTTAAAGCAGGGCAAATTCTGGAAGAAATAGTGCCACAATTACCTGTTTGTAACGTGAATACCTATGTTAAATAATTATCAGATCTTTTGTATTAAACTTGTTATGCTAGTCACTTGTTTGTGATGAAAAATATTGAGTATTCACATTAAGTTATCATAAAATTGTGAATTGTATGCTGAACTTCAAATGTGTATTTAACATTCCGTTTTGGCAGCTGTTGTACTTTGGTTATTCTACAATTATCAATATTGCCACGCAATGTTTACTTTTTTGTTTTATGTTATTGTAATTATGAAAACTACATACTTTTCTTATCTAAAGCGTTTGTAGTAGACATACGACGTTATGTTTCCCCACCTCTTTTAAATATTATTTTATTGTAAATACAAGCTTATCAGCGTACAAACTGACCATGTGTCTAAGATAAAGGTTCATTTAAAGTTGTAATAGATATTTATCTGTAATGTTTTAATGGGTAAACAGTGAGTGTTTTGATTGATTGAAATGTACTTTGTAACAAACAAAAAATATAGAAAACCATCTGCCGTACTTAACCTAGTTTAAATATTTTGCTACATTCTTCAAAGTCAGTTTTCAGGTTGTTCATTAACTCGAACAATGATAATGTGTTTTATTATCTGAAACGTACAAACATTACTGATTTTTTAAAACGTACGTTAAACTTAAATATATATTTTGTATTTTCTTCATTGTTTTCGAAAATATGTTTATATTCTGTAATTGTTTAATAATATTAGGTAAATGAAAATATTGCTCAAATTCCAATCTGCCTCTTTAAAATACAGTGACAGGTTAAAATGAAAATAACTTTATAGTGAACACAATTCTAAAACCAGTCAATTTTGAAATATAATTTAAAATACAAAACAAATGTACTGGCAAGGAAATTGTTTTCAATTTGGTATGAAACTACTTAGAACAGTAGTGGAAGATAAGGGGAATCCCTGAATTGTGACATATGATCGACTTGAGGGAATACAATTTCTGACTTTCTTTTTGTCTATTTTATTATTTCCTTAAAGCGCTTGCATGTCATAGTAAAAGGCTTGTTAGGGGTAAAGGATCAAAATGACTGATGTGAATACTATTTTTTTTTTCTCTCCTGCCAATCGTTTGCAGCGTGCCTTCGGCCGAATCTAAATTAAAATGCAGTTTTTGCAATTTACAAAATCGTCTGGTTGCAGCATTTAACCCAAAGTGTACAGTTAAATGATTAATTTGTAAGTCAAAATATCTGTAACTTTATTACGTTATCATCATAAAAACGTGTATTCTTATAATTTGTACTAATTACTAATGAATATGAATCCCTATGAACGGAGCGACAATGTAATTATATTGTCGGGGTTTTAAATCTAAATCAACTTATATTGAAGCTCTCCGACACCCCAAAGCAAAATCATTCCATCGAATTATCTTTCAAATATCTGACATTGATTTGATACATTCTTCATCGCTTGCTTAGGGATTTAATATTGTGTACAACTTCTTATTGAAATTTCGTTCATAAAAATACATATCTCCGTCAATAAAATCTGCACGAGTAAAAAAAGATTTTATTTTCAACTTTATAATTTGAATATTCTTCTCGACTCATGTATTAATTACAAAAGTTTTATTTATTCACATTTATTTACAAAGTAAGCTTTGAGTTTATGAGTTTTATCTTACTGATCAAAATGAATGGTTTCAGTCATAGAAGATACGAATGTTGTTAGGCTATATCAACAATCCTGATAATCTTTTGTACATCTGCTTCCATAAACAAGAAGTTGAAAAAAAATCGTTCTGATATTATATACAATAAGCCACATGTTAAAATTTAAAGCATATGATGTCCTGCTAACATTACTACTTGATGCACTGTTGTGCAACGTGCAGTTTGTCTTAATAACATGTTTTCAGAATAATAAAGCTTTTTATGTTCAACATTTAGATTGAATATGGTCATCTGACACGAATTTTACACTATATAATGTGAAAAATTACATAGTAAGCATAATGTAAACGTGAATGCCATACAGGTATGATTAGATTTTCTGATTTTGTTATGATCGACATGTTTATAATTGGACATGTTACGTAATTATATAAAATAGGCATCCGTCTTTCACGCCTTTACTAATGTGAGTAAATATAAAACTGACACATTGCGTCGTGAAAATACATATGCACATTTAAACTATATTTATCTGTATATATGATACTGTCTCTAAATAACTTCCAAAAGATATTTTTATTACTTTCAACAATCATTAAAAATCATTCAATAAAAGTTTATGCGGGTCAACAATCAGAAGAAAAAATGCCACGGTTATCTTATTTTCGATGGAAATACCTTTGTACTATGGAGGAATATTAACGCCAAAATTACATCTTGCTTTCTTACGTTACATCCTGCTTTCTAACTTGTACATCTTGCATTCTGACTTGTACATCTTGCATTCTGACTTGTACATCTTGCATTCTGACTTTTACATGTTGCATTCTGACTTTTACATGTTGCTTTCTTACATGCACATTATGCTTTCTGCTGTGTGCGACTTGCTTAATTTTATGATGATGTCGTTATTTAACGATCACCTATTATTCATTTGTTGATCTGGTATATTAATTCAATAACTTAACCTGCAACTGTTTGTGTTTGGGTCTATTTACTCAGCTTGAATGACGAATGTCATAAGGTAGAATGCGCATAGCCGAAAGCCGAATGCAGCAAGCATAATACAACGCGACATCTGGTGTAATAATATGTGACACCCAAATTATGCTAACAGGTGGCGCTACAGTTATATTCTCGGTAAAGTCCGTATTGCGGTTCGGATTCAGTTTACCAAGTTACGTCCCTTTGTTGTAAAATTTCCATTTGCACTCATGGAGGAAATAAGGTAAACATATATACAAAACGATTTAACCAATTTTTATATTTATTACTGAAACTCTGTAGGTCAAATTATATTTCCAGCTGACAATGACAAGTTGCACATTTCCAAATCAATGGTTTTAGAATTTTTTTACGCTTTATAAGTTTTATCTGGCTTTGAAAAACTCGTTCTAATAAAAAACTTGTTAATTTTTTGTGTGAAGACATCTTTGTAATGAGATCATCTACAGCACATCATAATTCATATTTTACAAGAGCACCGCGATTCAACCATTGAGAGAGTTTGTTATTTCCAATTTCTTTTAGCAACTTTGGAGAGGCTTTTTATGGTGTAAAAAATGAAACAAAAAGAGGTGAATTAAAATGATGACTTCATCAAGTATTCAAAACTGGAATGAAATAATAATTATGTTCTAGATTAACCAGTGATAAACAATTGGCATTGTATTTTTTATTTTTTGGCTCCCTAATTCACTTGCCCATGGACAAGTGCCATGGGAAAAACTACTTGTCTGTAGGCAAAAAGTCCCGAGTCGGACATAGGAATTCCGCACCCCTGTCAGGTTTTAAAGTATTTTTTATATAGGGCATAATCTAGATTTAATGCCAGTTTACCTGTTTTCCTGTTTACAGTATGGTTATAGTTTTTCACAATAAATCATTTTGATCTTAATTAGGTTGACTTTAGTCAGTGAACAGAATTTGATTCTGATTTTGCTTTTGTTAGAAAAGTGCTGTACGGCTAGCCTGTACAGTGTCCTAGTAAGTATGCTAGCAGTATGGGCCCGTTCACCAAATGGAATACAGGTAAAGGTTCCCCAAAATTACATCAGGGTCAGCTCGGCCTAAAACTTTCTTGGCACCCAAGGTACATGTATCTCGGCCCTATACCTTCTCAGCATGGGTCAACTCGAAACACTTCTTATTTTGGTAATAGTTTTCATCACAGAATTATTATCACAGAATCATGACTATGAGTGGATGTTGATTTTTGTGCTGTGATTATAATTAAGTTATGATAGTAAACCCATTGACACAATCTACATAATTGTATGCATCTATTTTCGAAGTACTAAAGAATGATCAACTCTTGTAAATATTTTTGTGAGGCTTCTTTTTTCCTTTTTTTCCTGGACTTTCTTAATTGTCAAATTCTTAATATAATGTACATAAAAATATAACCTATGTTGAAAAAATGTTCTGAGTTGGTATAGGGTCGAGTTGATAAAGTACTTGAACTGTCAGACACAGCTCTTACATTACATTGTATCATGTTATTACCTTAGCTTTTAATATTTGCCTTTTCCTTATTTAAAATCACATGTTTATATTTATATTGTTAATAAAATACATTACCATTTAGCTTAGTCTTCATAATGATCCATTTTGTATTATTTAGAATGACAGAAATTACTGAACTGATGCGAGAGGCTCTTTTTAATATCGCAAATGATTTGGAAGGCCATCGCACAGCTAACTGTAAGGAACAGTTAGAAAACATTGTCCACATACTCCTTGATGAGATGTCACAGATTTCAACAGTACATGAAAATGTAGTTGATTTGATAAATGCAGCTATCAGGCTTTTAGAAGATGATGAAGACAGGGAGACAAGAACTGCTTTTAAGCCAAATCTGTGTTATACAAACAATAAAGGGTGGCCATCATACCAAATAGCTGAAGAAACATTGAAGTATTATGTAGAAAATGACTTTTCAGTAAATGACATATCCTCTATATTAAATGTTAGTTCTAGAACTATAGCAAGGAGATTGCAATATTACAGTCTATCTATTAGAAACTCATATTCTAACATAGATGATAATGAACTTGATGAACTTGTTGCAAGTAAAGTGCAAGAATTTCCAAATTCTGGATATAGAACTATTTATGGACACTTGAAATCTGTTGACGTGAGAATTCAAATATCAAGAGTTAGGGAGGCTATAAAAAGAGTTGATCCATGTGCTGTTGCTGTTCGGAGACTTTTTATGCAGCATTACAGAATTAAAAGACGGCGATACAATGTTGAGGCTCCTATGGCACTTTGGCATGTAGACACAAACCACAAGCTGATAAGGTAAGCATACTTCTTAATTTAAATTTTGTAGAGATGCAATTTCTCTAGCACTGTAAGCAAAAAAATCTATTTTATGATTTAAATGCAAAGTTTATACTTGTGTTTCATGCACATGTAGGTCACTGCAATTATACTACAATCATTAGGGACAATTAAGTTTATGTACAATTTGTTAAAGGGACTCCACCGAGGTTTAAAAGCCTAATAAAGTAACATTTGAATTTCTTACATAATTGAGCTGGGGCACTTTAAACAGAATA
Source organism: Ruditapes philippinarum (assembly GCF_026571515.1). Lineage (NCBI taxonomy): Eukaryota > Metazoa > Mollusca > Bivalvia > Venerida > Veneridae > Ruditapes > Ruditapes philippinarum. Next base: position 25,417 of record NW_026855353.1, read on the forward strand.
TATATGCAAAGATAGTTGCACAAAGATTAGTGGTCTAAACCTCCATCAAATGGTACATTTATCTGGATTTTTTTTCAGTCCCATCATGTCAAAAAAACCTCAGTGGAGTCCCTTTAAAATAAACTGATTTATCAAATTCTATAGATTTGCATTTTGATCTTTGGCTTTTACCTTAATTAACATTAGAATATAATTTCCTTAATTATAAACTTTCACTAGAGGTGTCTTAATTATGATGCCTGCATATCAAACAAACCCCACTTTAAGTGTTAAGGTCATTAACTTCAAACCACTTGCCCCTCACTGCTGTGGGTTCGAGTCCCGACAGGGACTTTGTATTCTTTCATGTGAGGAAGCTATCCAGCTAGCTTATGGAACGTCGATGGTTCTACTCAGGTACCCTTTCGTGCCTGTAATAATGCACTGAAGGGCACCTGAGGTCTTCCTCCACCAGTAAAGCCAAAATTAATGACCTATAAGTGTGTCAGTGTGAAGTAAAACCCAACCAAACAAACTTAACAAATGCTTTTATTCCATGTTTTCACAAGACATTGTCACTGATTGTAGCTGGATTTTTTTTCATTTTCCTTTGTACATTTATTAATATCTTTATATATAGATGGAGATTTGTGATACATGCAGGTATTGATGGCTACTCGCGCCTACCAACCTACACAGTTATTGCTCCAGACAATACTTCTGAGACTGCTTTAAATGCTTTCAAAAGTGGTGTAATAGAGTATGGGGTTCCACACAGAGTTAGAACTGATAAAGGAAAGGAAAATATTGGAATAGCTGAATTCATGTTACAACATTGGGGTATAGATAGCAAAAGTCATATTACTGGTCGTAGTGTTCATAATCAAAGGTAACTAGAAGACACCAAGTGGCAAAATATTAAAAAAATTTGGACACTTTTTATCCAAACTGAAAGAAAATACAGTTCTGAAAACGTATTTTCATGAGAGACATAGATAACATGTCTATGTCTTTTGTTTCATTATGTAAATTTTGTTCATTAAACCGTAAATTTATGAAACCTTGACCTGCAAGATACAGATCTGAATCTTCCTCATTAATTACTCTGCATTTATATGGTGACAGTTGTGCAATATAACTTTATGTAATGGATATAATATATAAGTGCATGGTTAATCATCTTAACTTTTAATTTTATCAAGTATGACCACATGTAATGCTTCATAAATTCAATTTACAAACACAACTCACTATAATTGATTTGTTGTCATCATACATGTATTTCAATATGATTGAGATTATAAGATATGAAATAATCATAATGAAAAAAATATGATAAATACAGTATAAAAGCTTATACATATCTAACATACATTAAACAAAAAATGGAAGTGCTGAATTACTGTAATTAATATTCATCAATTGTTTGTTTTAGAATTGAACGCTTTTGGAGGGAAGTCTGGCAAGGTTGTACAGGCACGTTTCATCAACTTTTTTCTATGATGGAAGAATCTGGTATGATGAATGCAGACAGTGAGCTTGATCTCATAGCATTACATTCTGTATTCTTGGAAAGAATACAGCAATCTTTGAATAGGTTTCGTTTAGCCGTATCAAGAAGGCCATTAAGGACTGAAGGCAACAAGTCTCCATTACAGTTATGGATATTAGGTCAAGGTCTGCCAGTACTAAATTTATCAGCTGATGTAAGTGATTTGATTTATTAATGCTTTTGTTTGCAAATACAATGTTATAATAAATAAGATTCCAGTAACAAATATCAGTTTAATGTATGTCCTGTTTCTCACAGCGCATGCTTTCAAGTTATATTATAAAGGAATATTAATTACTTTTGTACCAGTAATTATCTTTTTCCTTCAGCAAGTAATTTCAAGTCCTTTACATTTAATTTTGGAGATTACTGAGGAGGGCGAATAACATTTTTTTTGGCCAAATCATTACAAACAAGCAATCCAAATTTTTAAGCCTTTAGACATCAATTTTGGAAGCATGTTAATTGGATAGAATCTTATAGAAATGTCATGTTATTTATTTACATTTTTAAATAAAATTGATAATAAAGAAACTGTTCTGTATTTCAATAAGATACAAGTTTGTTCTTTTATAAAATATAAGTTTTTGATTTGGTATAGTGTTAAAATCTCTCTAGTTATGAAGTATATGTAAAAAAAACTGTTGGATATTTGAATTCCTATTACAGTATAAAATATTTATAACATTTGTTTATTTTATTTTTAATTGTTGATTAGTGTTAATCTTAATGAGTTTCTGTTTCAGGAATTATCTGTTTATGGAATAGATTTTGATGGACCAATACACACAAGCCAAGGAGAAATTGTTGTTCCTTCCTTGTACAATGTCCCAGATCACATACAAGATGGAATGAATGAAATAAAAAGCAGAACCTCCCAAATTGATGAAATATTTGAAACAGACACTTACTTAGCATTAAAGGAATACTTGCATTCTCAGCTAAACTTATTTTAAAATTGACCTCCTTTTTATATTAAGAACCTGTGTGCATGTGTTTGACCATTGAATCCTTAACAAAATGTTGAACTATGGTGAGAGTCTCCAAAATTTTATAGGTATTTCTGCTGTATTTTAAGTCTGTTTTATTATGCTTACCAAAGATGAAGCATATAGTCGCCGCTTCAATGGTCAGTTTGTCAGTTTTATGTCCACACTATTTTTGAGCAACCATTGGTTAGGATTAAAAAACTTAAATGTTAATCTTTATTATCAAGATGTGCATATTGTCTGCATGGCAATCATTCAGTTATGGCCGCTTTTTAATATAAGGTCAAATACTTTTTGAGTTACGTGTGACACAAGTTGAAAATTGCAAATTTTTACTAAGTCATGGGCAATCACTCTAAAAATACTGAATAAATCCACTCGAAAATACCCAGGTGCACAACTGCACATGCTGATCAACATTCCTGTTAAGTTTCATGACTCTAGGTCAAATACTTTGAGTTATGTGCGACACAAAAGAGAACGGACAGTCACGGGTAAATCTAAATCCCCCCTTCCCCAGTGGGGGCACAATCAAAGCATTTCTACATATCTGTTCATAGTGCTTTGTAAAATGAATGTCTGGTTTGTTACAAATAAATTACCAACAAATACCTGTATCTAAATTTTTGTTTTCAATTTTAAAGTTCATACATGCACAAACTTGCAGTTAAACACTAAAGAGCAGTATCTTTTATTTGCCAAAACAGAAGATGATTCAGATTATATTCAATATTCATATGTAAAACTCTTATGAGAAATGACCATATAGCAAAATGTATGTACATGTATACAGATTTTATAAAACATTTTTCAAATGAGGCTCTATACACTTAGATATATTGAAAAGAGAAAAATAAACTAAGAAGCAAAAGACAACTTTTTATTTGACAACAAATTTTATAACAAATGTAATTTTAAATATCTTGCTACCTGATATTCTTCAGCAAAATTGTCAATAACTCGGGGGAACATAATTCATCTCCAATCAACTGTACAAATCACTTTCAAATTGATAAATTTACTAGTATAATTATTTGATATAATACAACAACCAATCAATGAAGCATTTTATAAAGCTTACAGTTAGTTCAGTAAGAAACTGTTACCCTCTACTGATGCATGATCAGTGCAAGTTTGCATTACATGATATTGAAATAACATCACAAGTGATTGGATACAAAACTGTTGACACATGCTTCCACACTTCAGAACAAGATGGAATCACAAAACTCAGGAATCACAAAACTCACCATGACCACAGTGACCTAAAATAAGACTCCCTCCTGTCCCCTTTTTGTCTGGCAAACAATTATAAATTTTTATGTTCTTTGAAAAACATAACAAAATAAATTTTGTTGATAATTAATTTAGAAAAATTTTTAATCCCATACCTAGTTTCGAAGTTTACTCGAAAAGGGAGTGACAGAAGGGCAGACAGACATGCAAAGGTACAAAGTGGCGACTATATGTTGCCCTCCTTTAAAAACATAATGATGGGGACTGTTGTGTTTTTACACAAATCATTTGTTGTAATCTAAGGAACATTTTTACAAAATCTGTTCAAATCTAACCATCTTTGGCAAAATGACATAGTATGGTAAAAACATGACTAGCAAATGAACTAAAGATCTCTTTACTTTGGTCATACAACATTACTCAATTCCAAAACCAACAGCATCAACAATAACGCTCAAAAAATGCTTTTCAAAAGTCTCATACTCCTGAATACGAGCAGTCTGTGAGAACATAATTGAAGGTGCACATGTGTTGACAGTTGTTAAATTATTTGATGTGTGGCTAAATTCAACCAATCCACATTCTATATTTCGTGGAAGTGTTTCACATCCTACGAGAGCCTGAAGAACATGTCCAGTGTTAATCACCACCTGTGTCTCAACTCCATTATAAATATCAATCCATGGTGTGGACATTGTTCCGCCTGAAAAACGAAACAGAATAATAATTTCTACCTGAATGGAGTATATTACCCATATTGTTAAAAAAAAGATGGAAGGTTAGGTTAGATAATCATATCCTTATTATTTTCCCAACATACATACAATGACCAGTTCACAAGTAATAAATAGGCTTTATCAAGAAAAAAGTAACAATGACAGTCTATAATGCTAGTTCAAAGATTGGCTTGTCCTATTGTTGTCTGATATGACGTCATTTGATTGAAATTTTGCGCTGTTTCCCTATTAAATACTAATTAAATGTTGTTTTTGTTAAATTATTAGCATGAAATAGTAAAGCTTGGGAAATATTACTTTTGGTGCTCACTTGAACATCTTTAACTGACACAAACAAATTTTCTCTATTTAATGCAATTGATGTAAATTAAATTCATGAATCCAAAAACATTACACAACGAAGTGTCAATAATCAATGATTTTTTTTGTCATTTGACTTGTAATCATTTTTTCAAAGGTTAAACATTTTGGGGTAATGAAGGGGAATTTTGACCAAATTTGGGGAAATAGATACATTCCTTGGCTAGATGAATGGGACATTATACTGGCCCTAAAATTAGGGACAGCCCTGGAGTTCTGTTAAATTTGAAGTGCATATAAAGATGCTCGCATGGTGACATGAATAACATTAAATTTTAAGTACATACGTTCCACTTTCTTTAAGAATTTCCCAAAGTTATACATGATCATTTCTTCCCTCGGCTTGAATTCGCTATCTGGTGTGTAAGTCGGTTTGAAGAAACTTTGTACATCCGACGCACTAACTGGAGATGTGGTAAAAAACTTTATACTCTCCTCAGCATGTCCCTGGATGGCAGTTTGAACACCAAGAAGTTTCAAACCTGCAAAGAATGATTTAGGAACATATATACTTTTCAATGTCTTTAGACGTTGCCTGAAATTAAAATGTATACCAATTTGCTTCCATCTGCTTGATTTGAAGTAAAAGAGAAAAAAAATCACATTCGGTTATGTTGAATGCATATCAACATCCAGTGAAATGTATGTTTTAGAAGTTTTAAAAAAGGTTTAATTTAGACAAATTTTATTTCATATTAACCTTTAAATAAAACAGGTGCACATCTCAATAATGTTTTATATAAGAGTGATGTTCCTTGCTATATATGTGCAAAATGACACTGGCAATGTGTGCAATTACTATGTGTCTCGCTATATACTTGACCTGCATGTTTGAAACTTTAAAAATACAAATAACAAATTGCTTCCTAACTGAAATCATTTGAAATAATATTCCTGTATTTACATCACAATGCATAGTTTTTCTCTCTCCAAAATTACTCTGTATCAATACTGAATACTATCATCCATACCACTAAGTCTTGTGACACATATACCTTAGTCCATTCAAATATTGGATGTTCTTTAGTTATGTTCAACCTTTTGCATGACATAGACAAGAAATGATCACAATGGCTTGATTCTTTTATTACTCCCCCCCCCCCAACAAAAAAAAACCCATTGATATTCAAAGCCACTGTATACATTAAAACAAGAATATAGGAAACTGTAACAATCTGTTACACTTTTCAATTAGAATATAATTACTAAATGCAAATACAAAATACATCTTCACATTCTTGCCAGTTAAATTCCCTATATGAAGTTTTCATAGTATCAAATTTCTGAGACTAGGCTCCTAACTCATTTCAAACAAAACCAGCTTCCCAGTACTAAAATCATGTTTAACTTTTCTTTAAAATATACTTAAATTCTTAAATAAATCGCTTCAGGACTTTAATAGTACCTTTAATTGTCACAGCGTTTTATTTTCTAATACATCGTAAATGATCCCTTAAACTTTGCAGACATACATGTAACTAGTACCGAAGTATTTCAAACTGCTTACAACCTATCTTTTTCAAATTAAACATTTATAGTGTCCGATCCTTTAAAACATATATGCAATCAAGATAGAGAAATGCATTGACTCAAAATATTGATTTCAAACAAGTATTTTCAAACATTAAGTAAACCCATGCCTTGTCTAAATTGAAGAAGTGGTCCAATCACATGATAAAAGGTGAAGTGCCGTTTCAGAGCATGTACAGCTTCACTGGTAGTTGATGATGACAAAACTTTTCTAAAGCCCGCCTGCTCCAGCAGATCACCATGTCTTTGAACAAGGTCTCCAGATCCTGTACTGTCTGTTGAGATCTGCAAAATGATTACCGATCATAAATGGGGATTATACCCTTTTGAGAGAGGGAGTCATATTTTAATTTGTTTTAGACTATATACAAAGTTGTTAAATACACTAACCAAACAGTGTATGAAGATTGAGCAAAGGGAGATGATCAACATACATATATATGTTTGATTCAAATATATAATAAAGTTTCTTACAATTTGTACATGTTTACACTGGAGACTAATTGATAGCACTGGTCACAGTGTTATGGTTTTGATATAATTCCACTGTCATCATCATAATGATGAATGAAACTTCATCCAAAACATTTTATCCAGTATAACATGCTTTAGCATTTTCTTTCAAATCAAGGGAGGCTATTTTGTGACAACAGGTAATAGAGTTGTGGTTCTTGTACATTAATTAGGCCATATTGCCATTACGAAATTATTAATTTACCGTAAGTTTCATTCAATTCCTTTTAAGTCTTTCCAAGTTCAGATAGGTTACAAAGGACTATAAATCATACAATATGTATGAAGTTTGAAGTTTGTATCTGAAATGGTTTTTAAAGTTGTAAGGAATACTTTAAAAAATGCATATATTTTTTCAAATTTAACAATGGGCAGTGTCTATGTTGTATTTATAGAGAAAAATTACTTTGAAAGGAGGTAAAGTAAACTTCAATTCTTTAACAAAAGTCTAAACATACATCTTGTATGGCTGCTAACACATCAGGCCTTCCAACATATTCATCTGGTATATCTGCTAGATCTGGTTCTTCACCAGTACAAATGAACCTGGCCAGCAATGGATTAAAACATTTTGGGCCTGGGTGTCCTGCGAGGATGGCACGCGCAGTAGCTCTTCCCATTGTTTCATCTGTCTTCTTTTTAAGCAGACCTGAATCTAATCTGAATGATCCATTTTCAAAAAGGTCATTGTTCTTAAACAACAAGCTGAAAAACTCCCTGCTTAAGCCACCTGCATCTAAGCCCTCTTCTCCTATGAAGTGAATTTTCATAGGCTTTTCCCAGTCAATTGTCAAAGCATCCGATAGTTCTTCAAAAGCTGTTTTAAAGAAATTTCTCCTCACAACATTGATTAGCCAGTTTTCATTACTGTCTCCAACCTTTGCTGCTATGGCATCTAAATCTGCATCAAGAGTCCTATAAAACAAATATTTCTTATAAAAACTCAAGACAGGGAACACTTTGTATATGTGAAACAAAGCTATACAAGGTCCTAAACTGGATGACAGCATTTTTGGTAGTATAAAGTAAACTCCTAAAATAATAACTCCGGTTATAATAAAACTTTGGATTCAACAAACAAACAATTTTGGCCTGATTTTCACTTCCTTATTCCATGTAATAATATATAGATATAACATACTTTGGATATGTTAAACAATTTTGTAATGCATGGTCAAGATACACCCCAGTTTAGACAGAAGCACACATGAACACATGTAACGTTATGCTTATGGACTTGTCTACAGCTTTTTACATGTATCCTGCATTTTATCAATGTATTATATTATGCTGACTGTATATAATTTGTCATATGTTTAATTATGTCTTTTGAATAAATTTTTACAATTTCATTGTAACAAACAACCATGAATACAAAATTATTCAGCCAATGAACTAAAATTGAGTGATAACATTATTTGGGCAACCAAAAACACTTACCTAGCAACGGTGGGATTAGACAGCTGGTCCTCACAACAACTTGCAGCATGCTCTTCTATGGTGCTGACAGGGAACTCATCATGGCATATAGGACACAGCTTTGTACTGCTACATATAAAGAATATTAGTGAATTGTCATTCAATACTGTAATCATTTAACCTAGGTATGTTGTATTTTTGGTTTAGTGGATTTTAATGATTTCATATTACATTACAATAAATTTAATGGTATATACATGTAGCAAAGTTTTTTTAAAATGAAAACTTTGTCAGTAATTATTCATTTTGATATATTGAATGAAGAAAAACATCATAAGCTGCTGACCTATTAAGTAGTTATTGTATGGAAATTCCACAGAACAAGTAGACTGACCAAACCACAAACTTATTGCTGTACACCAATATACCGCTTTATGTCACAAACTGTTTTATGGGTGTATAAAAATGACATTGTGCAGATAATAACCAGAACTTGATTTTAAGTAGAAATGACATCCACATGAAAAACTTGAAAAAAAACTGCAAAACATTTATGTTTGGAAATGTTCTTCATTACTTTACACTGGTACTATTTGGTGCAACAGAAAATCATGCAACAGCTGAATGAACAGGAAATCTGGGGGAAGAGGGTGCAAGATATGTAGACAATATATTCTTCAATATATTCTTAAAAAGCCACAAACAGTAACTGATAAACTGTGTGTTCTGCCAACATTTCAAGGCACTGAAATAATTTTTCAAAGACTCAAACATGATATTATTCAGATTCATTAATAAAATGAAACGTGTGACAGGCACAGATGCCCTTTCTATGTGATGTTCAAGATGTTTGACAAAAAAAAGTAAACTTTAATATTTTTCAGTATCACTGTAAATAAACGTAGATCAATGAAGCTTTTTGACCTTTAACCTGGCAACAAGGTTGATTACCTCTTTATCTTGTACAATCCCTTTTGAATGTTTGTTATTTTGATATGTTCTGGGAGTGCAACAAAGGTCCTTTTCTTGTGTACATGATGAGACAAATTTGAATTACATACTATAATGAATTATTCCATTATTATATTTTTAATCTTGGCAGAACACTTATAAAACTTGTAACTCATGAACTTAAAAAAGAAAATTACTGTTCTGGTGGTTTGCATGTATCCACTGCCTTTAAATAACACAACTGTAATTTTAGCTAAACTAGGTCTATCACAAAATGTGAAAAAACAACTGAATAATAGCACATTTGTATGAGAAGTAGTTTGAGGTATTGATAAAGTGAAAGTGTGGTAACAATTGAAAAATTTATTAGCCTTTCAATAAAAAACTCTCCTATCAGATATAAATAATAAAGAAATCAATTCATATTGGACTATAATACAAAGTTGTATATTACTTAAAAACCAAGCCATATAATAAGATAGATTTGCTGATCAATCTATAAATTGAATATCCTTCAAAATTAATTTGGCTTTAAAATATTTCAACTATTTTATAAAATTTGTTTTCTGATTCATAACAAAAATTACTGATTTTTTTTTAGATCTTAAGAATTTCTTTCCTACTGCTGAGAATTGAGGAGTTTTCAAACTTTAATAATTATTGGCAATGTGTAACTTGTAAATAAACAAACAAAATAATTACACATGCAAATTTGCAGACTGGAATCTGTCCCTGGCTCATCTATGCACTGGCTGCATCTACCTGAAGTTTACAGTTTGCATACATTTAAATGATAACAAAATATTATGGTAATTAATCTCACTTGCTAGAATTAAATTTTGTCTTTTTTAAATATACAGCAGAAACATATGCAAACTCTGGCTCAGTTTCCTTTATGCAAACATGATGTCATATCCACATACAAAATACACAAACCTTTGCTATTTCATATTTAATTTTGTAAATTGAATGGTCAATAATTGCTTTTACCAATGGTAAGAGTTAAGCATAAAGTAAGTTTTCCCCCTTAAAATAAAGATTGAAGCATACTCCAACTAGTTCTCTACCTACACATGTACCACCCAATAAAATCTTAAAGATTCCTTGTTATCAACAAATGCCTACATGTAGACCTTAAGTTTATATGAAATATGAAGAGTGCATTAAAAAGGATGGAATGATATGAATTCTGTATCATGGAATGGGTTGGTCTTTAATCAAAATCTAACTTTTGATAGATACAAGTAATTACTAGTGAGGTACCTCATCAGTCCCACAAGCATCAATATGGAGACGAAGACGTTGAAGAGGAATACTTTTGCCACACCTCAAACACATCTCTGTTGTTTGATCATCAGTATCAACCTGTTTCAAAATTCTTAATACATTTATACATGCATACACTTACTATGCAACTTCGATAATTATTCTTTCCTAAATAGTGCTAATAAATTTATGCAGATTTCAAAAATTACACACATGTCACTTAGACGCTCTGCTTTAAAAGATGATAATAATTTCCATATAGGATGCTAAGTAAAAACAAAGAATATCGTGTTTATAAAAATGCAATGCTACTACCAAAAATAGTGATATAATAAACATTTGTAAAGTTCGGAGCTTTGAGCACATGAGTATTATCTTACTGTGATACAGTATCTAGAATTAGTGCTCGCCAATTTTTTTAAGCCAATCACTGACGAGGATTTTTCAAATTTTCAGGTTACAAATCTTAATAGAACAGATTTTATATAAACTGGACGTTTTATATTATAAAACGCAAGTGGGCGGAGCACTAAGCCGGTTAGAGTGCATATTGGATGTTCTTCGTAAATAAGAAAGCTACAGTCGCTCCGCAAGTTCCGCTCCTTTTTAGCTTTCTTATTTACGAAGAACACCCAATATGCACTCTAACCTATACTTAACTCAAATAAAACAAAAGCTAAACCTTGTAAGAGGCAATCAAAGAAATTAATATCCTTATTTCAATTATACCTGTGAGGAGCATAGATTCATATCAAGGTCTTTCTGTATTGGCCTGATGTAGCAAACTGCCTGTCCTAGAGAACTTTCATCACAAAGATATTTTGTGGTATACCCTCCTGGGGGAATTGGCAATGGCTGCAATGTGTATTTGGAGTTCCCACAAGTTCTAAGTAATTCAAATCCACCACAATTGATAATGGGTGGAAATGCCTCCTCTAGGTTTTGTTTAAACAAATCTCCATCGTAGTTTCAACTTTTCGGCATTTTCTAGTTGGGTGGTTCCAATATTCCTACTTGAATAATGTTGAATCACCCTTAGGATATGTTGCCTGCTTTTTAAATTTGTCTTTTGACGTCTTATCTGTGATACGCAGGCTTCATAGCCTCTGATCCCCTTTCAGAATTCCATTTTATTTAGTTCCGCCCATTGTTTTCTCGTTTAGGGCACACGCTTTTTATTACTTGGGGACCATACGCCGCTTTTCATGGAATGGCACGGAAGTGTCACATTGAAGGTTCCATGATAACCGCCGTATGAACACATCTGCGGATGTTTCTAAATTCAAAATTTTACTATTTCATGTTAAAATGTTGAATTCTGCTTAAGCCGGTGCTAGGGGGCGTGGACGGTAACTTCCACTTTCCAGTACCGTCCATGAACAGGCTCAATCAAACCGAGCCTGCAACATTTTCAATTTTGCCGTGTTGGGCTTTCTTTAGGGATTCTGTATTTATCTATTTTATGATCACATCCGTGTTATTTGTGCCGTGTGGCGGCTGTAAAAAGTCTCCCCGTACATTTAATCAATGATGTTATATTTTCGATCCTTGAAGATCTTTCAGCACGACATTATTGTTGTGCTTGTGGTATTTTAGTTTCAACTTTTTGGCATTTTCTAGTTGGGTGGTTCCAATATTCCTACTTGAATAATGTTGAATCACCCTTAGGATTTGTTGCCTGCTTTTTAAATTTGTCTTTTGACGTCTTATCTGTGATACGCAGGCTTCATAACCTCTGATCCCCGTTCAAAATTCCATTCAATTTAGTTCCGCCCATTGTTTTCTCGTTTAGGGCACATGCTTTTTATTACTTGGGGACCATACGCCGCTTTTCATGGAATGGCACGGAAGTGTCACATTGAAGGTTCCATGATAACCGCCGTATGAACACATCTGCGGATGTTTCTAAATTCAAAATTTTACTATTTCATGTTAAAATGTTGAATTCTGCTTAAGCCGGTGCTAGGGGGCGTGGACGGTAACTTGCACTTTTTAGTACCGTCCATGAACAGGCTCAATCAAACCGAGCCTGCAACATTTTCAATTTTGCCGTGTTGGGCTTTCTTTAGGGATTCTGTATTTATCTATTTGATGATGGTCAATTTCTTCTCACCAACACCTGCCTGAAACAGAAGGTCTTTTTCTTCCCGTGAAGGAACTGTATCCTTTAAAAATATGAAAAAGACTTTTTGTGAATGTTTCTTAAATTTCTTCTTTTGCAGATCAATTTTGATTTTCTGACTTACTTTCTTATTCAAATGTTGTCAAAATATGTACATGTACGCTACAAATATTTCCATACAGGAGAAATCATTTTCACACCACTAACATAAAACAGGAAAACATGAGTACAAAAGAGAACTGTTGAATGTTTAGTTGTTGTTGTTTTTGTAGTGTTCATTAAAAAAGGGAAACACATTAAAACAGTAAAAAAGGGAAACACATTAAAACAGCAATAAATTCACAGTGTGTGCCTTGAGTATGGATGAATCATGCAGCATTACTTGTTTGTGACTTTGATGAGCAACTTAATTAACTTGTTTTATTGAACATCATGGATAAAGTATAAATTATTTCTTCATAACTCTATTGATACCTGGTGAGCGACACAATTTATATGCCACTTCATACGTACATTCTTTGCAGAAAAACAGACATAGAAGTTTAAACATTGAACCATACATCAAATGTGATTTGTGGTAAAGAGTATGGCTATATCCAAGTGTATAAGACATACAAATAATCTGTATACATATCATATACATTGGCTGTCAATATTTTATATATCTATTTACAAAATTTATTAATTTACCTGCAAACACTTTGACAATAGACAAAATCTATGAGTCCAATATGTTACTGGTGGCCCTGTTGCATTTCCTCGCCTGCGGGTCCCTCTGTTGTAAGGGGCAAACAGTGCCCTAGTGGCAGCACGAAGCTCTGCAGAGTGGTTTCTGTTAACTGTTGTTGAACCAATAGATGTTGCTGCTGTCACTGATGGAGTTGATTGTGATTCAGAACAAGTAGTTGATGAATTTTCCGAAACCAAAAGATTTGCTGCCTGGCGCAAAAGCTCTGAAGCCCTTAACTGGTTACTCATTTTCCTGATAAAAAACATTACTGTAGTTGTTCAATATGTACATACATAACAGCAAACATGGAGGATTTTTATACATAAAAATATTTGGACTGCCACTACATGTATTTCCTAAACACAAGAAAACATTACCAATCTTGAATACATTTAAATAATAAGGATAATTTCATAAACATTGAACAAGATGAAAACAAGAGAGCTGACAGATTCCATTTAAGAGTGTGGAATAAGTTCCCAAAGAAAAATAATAGTTTGTATAAAAAATTCAGGATTTTTTTTAGTAAATGACAAAATTGTGATAATATAGTGTCAAAACACTGGAAAAAAAATTCTATCACGTTTTATTTGCTTTTAAATCGAATTTTAAATTTCAGGTTGCTAATGTCATTTTTTGACTGAATATTTGACGGAAATTTTTATGTTCACAACTTCAAAAAGTTTGAAAATTAAAGAGATTACCTTCATTAAATTAATAACCAAATTATTAAAGTAACAAATTATTGAAAACTATATCAAAAGTAAGTATGATTTCTGCAAAGAACATTTCAAATACAGGTTTATGCAACTTTTTTTATGTTGATATTGTCATTTTTTGACGGAAAAATTGTTGCTAACATAATGTTTTGACGGAACAATGTTATTGCAAACATCATTTTTGACGGACCAATTATATGCCAACATAATTTTTTGACGGAACAATATAAAAGAATACTTAAAAACCCATTCACTGCTTGTGTTGATAATCAGCTACATGTATGTTGCCCTTAACCCATTAACTTCCTATGCACATGCTATGGTGCTTTGTAACATAGTGCTAGGGTAGACGGTTTTTTTCTCACACTTCACCGTATTGGGTTGGGGAAGTCTCAGAACTATGTACAGTGGATGTAAATGTTCATACATTGTAGGTCACTAAATCGACGGAAGTTTCTTCCTACTTATTACATTTATTTATAGCAAAATTTTGTATGGTCTTAGACTAGTTACTGAGACTTCCCCCCAACCATTATCTCATCTTATCATGTTTTGCTTTTATTTGCTTGTACACTGGAAATGGTTGGTTAACAAGGCTCCCCTAGTGTGAAGGGGCCTTGGGGCTCACCATAGCTGCTGAATGTACATGCATATCATTTCAAATCACTTTCATATCGATTTGTTAATCTTCAAGTCTTAGTAACAGGTATTTTAGTCTTGCAATGGAATCGGCATTAGCACAGTTGGTAACGCACTGGACTTCGAATCCGGAGGTCCCGGGTTCGATCCTCGGCCAGGGTGTCCTTAGGCAAGACACTATTTCTCTAGCCTAGACGCTCTCTATGATGATTGACATACAAAATTGTGTCTCATCCAGAATATATCCAGAAACAAACATGTTTAACTCCAACTTTTATTGGTCATAAAAGTGAACAACACAATCAACTGGTTAATATGAACATTGCCGGCTGACGTGTGCCTATGGTTGAATATAGTCATCTGAAAATAAAGAAAGCAGAAACTAAATTTATTAGAGTGACAATGTTAGGAGGATAAATTTTAGCCTGCAGCTTATCACTTGACATGTGTATATCAGAAAATAAATTTCTCGAAAAAGCAAAAATGTTGTTTTCTCTTTAAAAAAAACTATAGACAACTTTGTGGGCATGTTATAAAGCCATGTTATATTTATAATATTACACTAGTCATTTATAACACTTCCATATCAATATAAACATGCCAGTAACTTATTTCTTTACAACTAGTCAAGTTATGAAATATAAACTAAACTGTTAAGCTTTCAGAAAGCTCTAGCGAAAACTGTGAATGTAGCTTAGGATAGCACAGACATTTACCTTTGAATTGATACAGTAGTCTTGTACCTCCGCACATTACTATTTCAGGTGGTTGAAGTATGCATCTTATATCCTGATGAACCAATGTGTGTTAGACTTCGTTCAAAATTCTGGAAACAAAGTCCACATCCCTTTCTTCTGCCTACGGCTAAAAAACTTAACCCATGGCCAGCTGTCCACCTGAAAAACATTTGCCTAGTAAATAAATAGTCATCCACAGTGAGCCATGTTAGAGTGTGCAGACACACTAAAATCTGACCTTTGAAAATATAATATATAACATACTGCAGGAGAGTAAGTAAGCCTCATGAATCTGAATCTGAAATAAAATCTCTCATTTAAAAGCTTGTTTACTAACAATCTGACTGGCTGTTTATATTGACTTCAAAAAATCTTTTTCTAGCATTAACAGATGGTTTCCGAGAGAACTGCATCTAATTTCACGATCATATCTAAACACAGTTTTATTTTGAACAGAAAAAACATGCAGCCATTGGCTGAAAACAATAAAATTGAAACCTGGTGAAATGATTATGAGATAGAAATGATCAGATGCATAGCAACAATTAGATGTAACAATGATAACATACATGTAAAAACAATGATAAATCGAAATGAGTCAGTGATTTTTTGCAAAACATCAATTATAAAACCAATTGTGGCGTTTGAATTGGGAAAATTAGCGCAATATGTCAAAAATTTGAAAAATTCAAAATGGTAGGAACGATATAAAACCAACAACTTGTATAAGTATAACCTGAATAAAGCAACTGTTCTAGATTTAAAATTCACAGTGACACAATGTGGCAGTTTCCAATCCAAAAGACCAATATAACATGTATATGTTAGATTTTGTCTATGTATATTTCTTTCAATTGGGAAACTACCAGTTTTCGGGGGAAAAAAGCTTATATTTTGGGAAAAATAGTTCATTTCCAATTGGGAAACAGCCTTTAAAAATTCACTGTGAGTATTAACTATATAAAACAATCTTAATGGTCATGATGTCCAACAATAAATCACTTAAACAGTACCAAAAGCTGAAAATAAAACAACCAGTTACTTGTAGCAAGACTTACCATTGCAGGTAATAAACACTTTCCATGTTGAACTAGGACATAGTCTCCTGTTCTAAACCTGGTTTAATAATTTTTTAACACAATTGTTAATGTATTTGAACTAATTGAATATACTGACTAAATATTCAAGGGATGTCGTATCTAAAATCTTGAAATGGCATGAATGACTCTTGAAAACAGAAACAAGAGGCCCAAGAGAGCATACATGTATGCGCTCTACTTGTTTATATTTATAAAGGTTATTGAGACTTTTACTTTACCTTGACTGGATTTCACGTCCTGGCAAGTCAACATCATCACCACCAGCAATGGTTATCTCCTCAGTTTTGATTGGGTCTGGGGGTGCCATCAGGTGTAGGCCTAGTGTCCTCAGGTGTGGGGGTGCCATCAGGTGTAGGCCTAGTGTCCTCAGGTGTGGGGTGCCATCAGGTGTGGGCACGGTGTCCTCCGGTGTTGCGGTGCCATCAGGTGTGGCCGGTGTCCTCAGGTGTGGGGGTGCCATCAGGTGTGGGCCCGGTGTCCCTCAGGTGTGGGGGTGCCATCACGTGTGGGCCAGTGTCCTCAGGTGTGGGCCCGGTGTCCTCAGGTGTGGGGGTGCCATCAGGTGTAGAGGTGCCATCACGCGTGAAGGTGGGGTCAATGTCTTTGGTACCGTTGCTACAATAAAGCATCATTAATAAACATTGCATACAGGACTCAATCTATTAATCAATTTGATGTTATAGTAAGATTCTTCCAATGTCATTATTCTATAAAACTAAGACTGTACTTGACATTTTGCAGGTCATTGAAAGTATCTATCTAAGTAAATTGTAATTGATATTTATAAAGGTTACTGAAACTTTTACTTTACCTTGACTGGATTTCACGTCCTGACTGACAAGTCAGTTATCATCATCATCCACTTGGCAACTTCACCAGTCTTTTGTTATCTCCTCAATTCCCTCAGGTGTGGCGGTGCTATCAGGCGTGGGATGCTCGAGGACCTGTACAATGAGTAAATCATAGCGCTCGTGATTGTTATCAAAAATACATGTAGTTTGTCTTTGAGAAGAATGCAAATCTGTGGATCCAGCATTAGACCAAAAAAAGTCAAATGTTCAAAGACGCATCTTAAATTTATTGACTACTTAAGGACATTGTATACAAGCATGTGCAAGTTACCAAGCGAATAGCTAATGAGAGGCGTGATTTAAAGTTATGAGACCGATAATAGAACAAAACTTAGAAAAGATACTTCACATTTCAAAAACTTTGTCTTCTCCAAGATTTGATGAGAAGCATAAGAAAAAGACCACATTTAAAACTTAAGTCTCCCCTGTATGGATTCTTCGCCTCAAGAAAACTTAACCGACACCGACAACGTGGTTTTATAACACTGCTTTTTTCTTTAAAAAGTGGAACTAAAATTAAAAGGCTCGAAAAGTACCTAAACTTACAGAGTAGTAAGGATGGTGTCCATCATGGAATCAATCAGGGATAGATCAGCATCTTCTTCATTGAAGTCGAAGCGTCAATCATGCCACTCAAATCTCCCATCATTTCAGTTGAAAATATGACAGTCGTTGTGGTAGGTAAAAGTGGCACAAAGTGCGGTTTGGTATCCCAATGTACTTGTGTGGTACCATATCTGTTCGCTGTGGATGTCTGCACATTACTTGTAACGCTTGGTTCATTGTGGTCACCTTTTGTCTTGGAAGTATGCTTCTATTCAGCACCTGCTTCACGGAACTCTGACGCTATGATTGGGTACAGTGAAGTGATTTTCTTTTTTTAGAACAGAGACTTTAAGGCAAACAGCTGCCATATGCCCATATATGAACCTCTTTTACAGATTTACACCGTCTCTTCTTCAAATATATTTTCTGTGTCTGTTTTTGTTACTTTGTTACCAAGATATATATTGCTCCGAAATACATTGTGTAGGGTGTGATCAAGAATTTTGGATTTTCTTGTTCTGGAAACGGTTTTCACCTTCTTGTTCTCAAAATATTTGTTATGAATGTACATAGTCGAGTCAGACACTGTTTCAATTGGTAATTCTCACTCTCAGGTTGTCGTTCTTGTGCCTCTTCATTGCCAAGATAACAATTGCTACCTGTTCTAGGCTAAATCGTTGCCTGTCCGCCCGTAACATTTACTTGTGTCAACATCCTTCCACGTGGCGTATTTTCTCCGAAATTAAGTGTCGGAGCTTATCTGATCGGCTGTGTGATTTCCGGGTCTGCATAAACTAGAATGACGCGTCAGACTGTTTCCAATGTGGATATCTTCTCATGTTATTTTCAGTATGATAGGGCCTGAGCTTACTTCTTCAAGTTTTTGCAAATCCTTGTTGATTCCTGATAGTTCGCATTATGGTTATATAATGAACTGGAAAATACTGCTGACGTTCATTTTCTCATTTGATGTTGTTCTGTATGCGTCCATCTCTGTTTACCTGTCTGGTGGTTTTTTCGTCATGATTGTTTCACTGTTTTGTTACTTTCTATTGGCTTTTCTTCTGATTGTCTTGTTTTTACCTGTCTGTGGTTTTTCTTCTGATGTGTTTCACTGTGTTTCAGCCTTTCTTTGGTTTTTCTTCTGATTGTCTTTGTGTTTTACCTGTCTGTCGGTTTTTTCTTCTGATTGTTTCACTGTTTTACCTTGCTTTGGGTTTTTCTTCTGATTGTCTTGTTTACCTGCCTTTGGTTCTCTGATGTGGACTTCTTTGATTCATCACCTGCTTGATTGTTTACTTGACTTTGTTTGTTTCGTACGAGGGTCGTCTCTTTATACGAGTTCACATACTTTGAATTCAAAACAATCAGGGTTGCCAAGCTTCACACTTTATGCAAAACACGACAGATTTCGAGCCTTGAAGTGTTTCTTGGTTTGAAGATTCAATACTTGGTGGATTTTTTCTAAGTGTCTGCACAGTCTGTGCTTTCATTATACCAGGTCTCTCTCTGTCTATTTCCCCTAATGTTCACTAAATAAATGTTCTTTTTGAAAAACGGCGAGTCTGATTTCTAATCTTTTCTTACAGTATTTGTACAGATCTTCTGCATCATTTTATAACCGTCTGATTTAGCTACAATAGCTCTGTCAATACACCGATTCACAACACCGGTTTCAGCGTCACATTCACTTTTTCCGTGTTCAGAACCATAGTTAATTCTCGATTGATAACATCACTTGAATCTGCCAATACTCAGCAAACGTCCTTGGACTTATACTGAAAGCGTACATCCATCGCTAAATGATGACGTTTCCTGTTCGGTTTACAGTCCTCCAGAGTTTTCTTCAAGTTCAAGTATCAACTATCTCCTGATAAGCATGCTGAATGCATAAATATCATGCCGTTAATCCTCTGAGATCACTATACTTGAATTTTACAAGCAGTCGGTCTGCCTTGTAAAAATGTGAATGATTGGGTGCCAGTCTGTAATTTGGCACGCTCGTATAGGATGATCCCGCGTTGAATTTCATCTTGATAAATCTTTGATGTTCTCTATCTTTGCGAAGTTCCATACTTCGTATGTCACAAGTGGATTGATTCTTGATTCGATTGGAACTGAGCAGTTTGCGAATGTGCGATGTGAATGTGTTGGAAATAGACTGAATTGCTTTTGAAATGGTCGTTTCTTTTAAGATCAGTTTTGCGAACAAGTACTCCAGCCATGCCTGTTGATTGCCTAGCCTTGTCGCATACCGATCTCTCTTGCGTTATGTGAGCCTTCTTTCTGTCTTCTCTTGTATCGTCTCATGTTGTCCATGTTGAATTGTTTAGTCATGCTGGACATGGAGAGATGAAAACTAGTTCAAAGGTATCATATAGTATTGCATGAAATTTATAAGTTGCATTAGATGCAATCAAGGGTCGTGATTACGTCTTTGGCCATTTCAGTTTTTATGGGCAGAGCACAATATCTAGAACATCAGTTTCACATGTTGTTTTCTTATGTCTTGTCTGACATCTATGAGCCAAAGCATCGCTTGTAACGTACATTGGACGCCTGACACAAGCAAATATTTCCTATCAGTAAAAGTTCAAATTAGATCGAATCATTCTTTTTGTCCTGTGCAAATCAGTAGAAGTTGGCCAAGGTCTCACACGTTTTTGTTGGATCTTCAGCTAGAATATTTAGAATGTGCTGTCTTTATAGAATACTTGCTTTCGTTGATTCATACCATCATTCCTTGTTGTCGGTATCTCATTTCTGGCGAAGTCTTGGAAATAGTCGTTCCACGCAAAGAAAGAATGTCTGAACTGGAATTCTAGCACGGTGAGATTTTCTTTTTTCAGTGATAGAACCTCTTTTTATGTGCGATATGTTGCCCTGCTCTATATTTTTATGTGCCTAAATGCTCAGCGCAATGAGCAGAGAGCCTCGAACTATTCAACAAACTGTATTGGATAGGGCTAGTACACTTTTCTTCGGCAATATTGGCACACTTGTAGTTGAATTTGATAATTTTCAGCTGTTTTATGAGCGTTGATCTTTGGAATGCAATGTATGCGCCACTTCCAATTGTATTGGTGATTTAGTATACTTTTCCTTTGCTATTGATGTTAGTAATTGTTACTTGTTTTTTAGGAGGCAAAATCGACTCTGTTGATGTTGATAAAATTTCTTTATGTTTCGCTGCTTCTTATTCTTATGTTTATCTTTCTCGTCTCGTTCCTTCTAATCTCACATCTTTTTTGCACGGACAGTTTTGCTGTCTTTCTTTTTCTTTTCTTTTGTCTATTGTACCTCCTTCTTGTTTCGAATAATGTTGCTCTAGTTTTTGAGGTTTAGCTTTTGGTACTATGGTGTTGAACTCTTGGGGATGCGTTATCCTTGTTCTTTCTTTGATCGCTCGTCCGAATATACCTGTGAATAAGTTTAAAGACAAGAGCTTTTATAGAATACGTTACATTGCTTTAACATGTGTTAATAATGGTTTCGAAGATTTGTACTAGTGACCAAGTATGATGTCCAGTTTCTGAATTGAACCTACCGCATTTTTCATTGCACAAATCAATTTGGAAATAAGAGATCACAGAGTGATCTTGACGCCACCAAAACTAGTTTGGTGGTATTGTTCCAAATTTTATCAAATTCATTAATAGGCATTTCGCGATCTTTTATATCCGTTATTGTCCCTATGATAATTTTCAGATATGCGTCAGCTAGTTGAATTTGTGTCATGTGTGGTGGATCCGATTTCAGTTGTTAAATATTCTATGATGAAATGTACTTATTCTGCTAGATTTTACGGACGTTTTTTGTCTGCGTCTTGATCTCATTTTTGGAGTTGCTTTTTGTGGCTTAGCATTGCTCGATGTTCCTTTTTTCTCTGTTAATCCGTTCAGTTCGTCTCGCTCTGGTTTGTTGCACCTTATCGTGTTTTTGCTAGAGTAGAATTCTGGTACCTTTGCGTGGATTCTATCTGTTGTTCCATTTTTTCGAGACGGCAGACTTCACTCCTTGTGAGTTCTGATAAATCCAAACATATCTGTTTTTTCATATTGTCAGCAAAATGGATTGCGGATAGAGAGCTCCTTGCTTCTGAATGAAGTAATATAATTTTTGATATGTCCATATGAATTTTAGTGTATTCTAGTGAATATTGAGCAGGGTTGTGGGTGTTGATTCCCCATTAAAAAGGGGGCCAAGAAAAACAAAATTTTTTTTTACGTGTTCGATCTAAATATAGAGAAAACAGATCATCATTACCATAATGTCTTTTTTGTGGCTTAATTGATAACAGTTTAAAGTACGTAAATTAGGTGAAATGGAGAAAACATTCAAATATGATGAGATGTTCTGACTTTGTTATTATAGTAGATTGTTTTACTATATATGTTATTTGTTTAACGAAGAGCTTGGCTGGACACGCAGACGTTGTTCCGGATATTGTCACGACGCTCAGTCACATCATTTCTTGCTGCGTGCTAGGTCTCTGTGATGTGGGTTGATTTTAATATATGAAATAATGTAAATATTGTGTAGCATCAGTAAAATCAGCAGAGATGTTAATAGCTCTTATATATACGGTGTATGAGAGTCTTCAATATAGAAGTTAAGTTAGTCATATCAATAGTGTTGTAACTAGGAGGTTTAAAAAGAAAAATATAGTGTACTTTTATGTGACCAAGGCTGTTCGGTGTCATGCACGGAGCCATAGTCTTCTCATTATCGAGGTTACTAGTGTTCTTAGTGGGAGAAGAAGTCTGGATAAGTTTGGGAAAAAACTTTCTAAAGTTAGTTTGTGAAAAGACACAGTTCTATAGTGTGTTTGTGGAATTTTTGCAGCGCTTTTTAATCAGGATACACTGTGCCTGATGTGGTACGATTTTGGTCGTACGACTCCAAGTCTAGTGTAGACGTTAAGAGCCTAGGAAGGTATAATGTAAGTAGGTGACGATTCAAAACTAATAGGTTCTGTCATAACTGACGTTTCAACAACCACTTATCTGTGAATGCAATTGTTTTGTACAATGGGTTAATTGTTTCAAATGTACACTTGGTGTTATGCAAGACACGTAAAAGCTCCAAGTCTAAAGATAGTGGCCCTATCTAAAGATTAAATCAATTTATTTATTTTGTCAGTCAAAATGATTTAGGCGATACTTCGCAAAAGACAATCGACGTTTCGCTTCCTTTGGTCTGTCCATAGATAGTGACATTCACTAACTAAAAAGTCTGTCAAAGAGCTGATTGTTGCACAATATAATGGTCGACGAATTTTGTAGACAATGGGGTTGATGAAGATTTCAAAATTCAACTGTCTGGTAGTTAAGCTAAACACTAAATGTTTCATAATCATAAAACATAAGTTGTCCCTACTGTCATCACCAGGATCAACAAGTTGTTCTTAAGTCTTCTGTCTGTCAAAATGGACTTAGTAGCTAGAATCCACAAGATGACGTTATGCCTCTTTGCTTCTGTCAGTGCATGTAATGACGTGTCACAATATGTAGCTGATCTGTCATGCATCCTGACTTATCATCAAACATTTTCCTGATCAGCAACTATGTATACCATGCGCAACTAGTCATTCTCGTCAGGAAAATGACGTTATTCTGTGGCATTTGGGTGTTTTTGAAGAAGATAACGACTCTATTATAGCGATCATTGTTGCGGTTCGGAGATCAAATGCGAATTCTGAATTAAGATGATCTGTTCAGTGGTCTACGCGCGCCGCTCATGTTATAAGCATTCGGTTTAGCTCGGTGTTTGCGTCTATAATGTAACCAAGTCATGGAATGAATCAACGGGAAAGGTAACCCTCTAGTAGCAGTTGCTATGGCGTAGGCTCCGAAGTCTAAAAAAAAGATGACGGCAAATCTAGGATTGTTCGCAAAATTTAGTTTTGTTTTTTAGATTCGTACGTAATTCGATAAAAACTAGATCGTTTGGTGGCATTTATTCTAAATATAAGAGACTAGATTGTATATCCTAGATCAATACTCAAGTAGTAGCTCCAATTAAACTATTGCGGCTTAGACCAAGTCTTGAGTTTCTTTCACAATTTTTGTCAAATCGTCTCTCGATGACAGATTTGTGGCTAGGTACTACTAACTTACAAAATATGAAAATCTCCGATAAAAAACATTTCATTAAGGTAAAACTAAACAGAGAAGATGTTTTTTGTATCTTATTCGATCTCGAACAGTATTTATACTAATGAATAACCCGTTGACAGTTTCCTTGGAATTGACAGACAATAAGATTATTGAGGGTTTATTCATGCACATGGTGTAAACTGTCCGGAGATAGTCGGTATAAGATTAGGGTTCCATATATGACGAGCGATGTGCTAGACTTATTGCTGAGTTTTTTCCTACGCTAACAAATTGTTCGATGTATGGATTTAAGTAAGCAGATTTTTCTAAGGTAACTATTATTTCATATTTACTTATTATTTACGTAGCACCGGTAATATGTAAGATACACTTACAAGGTCGTTTTAATATGTTTTGTTAAGCTTGATATAAAAGATTAGCTACGAGACAAATGTTGACGTCCTTTTCTAACGAGAGATCGTTTGTAAATGTGTAACTGTGTCACTCTAGTATTAGTCTGTATATGGAATAGTAGATTACACGAGTGCTGTTGTATTTTCACCCAGAATATTGTGAAAAAGCCTAGCCTCACTTTCTTAGTCTTGTAATTTTCACAAAATGTGGAATAGATCTAAGCAATTGTTACCCCTACTTCCCATGTCTGAAGATCTCGCTTAGTTAGCTTTTTATGTCAATCTGCTGGCATAGGGTTAGTATAATATCGTCTCATTTCATGTCGTAGAAGTCGTCTATAATTCTTACTTAGGGGGTACATATCAAGACCATCCACCGCGGTGGTACAACTCTGTGAAACATGAATACTCTTATGATACGGAGGGGGTTCCACTCTGTCCACAGACAGAGTTGCCAAGTAAGTAACGCCCTCCTCACAGATCATATAAGCTCCTGTCCGCCGCATATGGATATCATGAAGTTCGCAAGATTACAGAGTGCAACATGGGAGGAGACAAGCAGTGCCGTCCTGCTCCTAAGATATGCTCTAATAATTACATATTTGCTAGTTGACGGCATAATGAAGATGACTTAATATTGCAACCTCTGTATCAATAGTAACTTAGTGTAGTTAGCTAGTCACTAAATAAGAAACTTGAATCAATTGAAGAGAGGAAAGAGATGTATATTTATTGGACGTGGCACCTGTATCTTGTTCACTTCAACGGTTTGACCGTACGGACAAATCAATTGTCTGTTTAATCATATGGAGTCCACATCGTTTCACGCGATTTTATATTTAGAAGCCCACATAAATGTTAAGGCGATAGATCGCGGACGATGGTGTTGTAGCGTCAGATATTCAAAATACTGTTCATTCAGATTATGTTCTGTCTTGTTAGATTTTTAGACGTATTTCTGAGGGTGTGCATATAAAGACATTTTGTATAATTACAGTAAATTGAAAGCTGCATAGGCCAAATAGAGGCTTAGTGTGAATCACGTATTTAGCGGATAGGGACTAGGAAGATGTATCTAGGGTGAGAAGATTTTATGACACTCAGGTGCGCATGAGTTTTGGTTTAGAGGAACAATCGTTTATTGAAGGTTTTTGCTCGATCAAAGAATACAAAAAGCAAGTAATGCTGCATGATTCATCCATACTCAAGGCACGACACTATGTGAAAATTTATTTGGTCAATAAAGTTTTTAATGTGTTCCTTTCTGGTTAATAGTAGGTTTTCCTTTTTTAATGAAAACTAAAAAACAACAACAACTAAACATTCAACAGTTCTCTTTTAGAATACTCATGTTTTTCCTGTTTTATTTAGGTGGTGTGGAAGATTCTCCTGTTGGAATTTGTAGTCGTACAGTATCCATAGTTTTGGACTACATTTTGATATAAGAAAGAGATAAGTCAGAAAAGCGCTCACACAATTGGTATGCAATTCGCAAACACACACGCTGAAGATAATTATTCTTTGTCACAGTAAACCATAATACAACAACTGAATCTAAACTGCCTTTTGGTGTATGGATTGTCACTTAAGCTATTCATACTTATAACAATTATTATTTGTAATAGATCAGACCAACAGTTCGTACATTTCTTACACAATTATTTATAGAGATATTACAATGTTGCATAAAAGGCAGGTATAGATATATAGGATGCAGTTCTTAGTTTCTCTCGGATAAGGTCGGTTGTTGTTTGGTAATGATATGAAATTTCCGCACGTCTATACATATAGATAATAGATACAATGTTATCCGGAACTTCTGAGCACCTCTCTGCTCAGTAAGAAAAAAGCACGCTGTAACAAGCTGTTTGCAACCTGACTGTTGTAACATAAGGTCGACAGTCGTCGGTCTTTTCCATGTGATTAATTGTGATGATATGATTGCATTCATAATGACGGGTACTAAAAGGTGTAAGTTAGGTTTCAGTCAGTCGTTCCTCTGTTAGCACGATTACACCTGCTTAGGCACCACGCGCTATCTATCCATAGCAATTTATTACACATTATTTTGAACATGTATTTGTGTATAGCAATCTCAAGTATAAATATATTATTATCTAGAAATTGTACACTGTAGAAAGCAATACGCTCAAGAAGTAACAGAACGGATTTGTGTACATACGCATTGCTGTGATTTATCATGGAAACACGTCTAAACAATGGTTGCGAAGTGCACATAATGTACAGTTGGTGCGCAAGCCAGATATTGGCACCCATTAGTGTGTGAACAGCATGTCAGCTGTAATTGGCGAATGGTACACTCAAGAGTTAAGGAAAAAGCATGGTGCCGCTAAATGCGTCAGAGATAGATAAGGTGTCGGAAGAATAAGACATCTAATGTGGTATGGCAGATATAGATATGGCAAAGATGTACACAGGGGTCAGAGATTCGACAGAGAGAGTGTTTAGCATGAAGTAATAGGCCTGACGAATAGCACGACAGGAGAGATAAGCAATGAGACGTCAGAGATGATAATTCTCTGAGAGCATAAATTAAAAGCACGCTCCGCAGGTCACTCATGGTACAATAGAATTAGCTTAGATATTTTAAGAGTAATTGACTTGCTCTCTCTGTCTCTCTGTTGGACTAGAGCAAATTTAATGCTTACCTTACCGTTGAGTCAGTTAATTAACTGTTCTATACAAATACATACTATGAACTTTTGTGTCTACTGTTTTTTGCATATCCCTATTGGCAGCTGCTCTACATTTGTCAATTTACTATTATTTAGTTTAAATATGCAATATTAACACTAAAACTCATTTTAACACTTATCTGAAGTTTTTTTCCCATAGATTTAAAGTTTAATATTCATTATGCTATTATTATAAACAGACATTATAAAAACTGTTGTGTTATACATGTAGTTCTTTTAACACAAGCGTTGACAGGTTTTGAGGTTACGAATAAGTTCGCGTAAATTGTCAAATGTACACAGCTTTAAATAATCATGAATTTATCCTTTTGAATTAAGCTATTTGTTCCTAACATAACTGTTACTAACTTTGTATTCTCTGTTGACAACTGTTCTGCCTATTCCAGACAATATGATTAATCAAGTCTGTGTAAGGTTGTGTAATAATGAATATTTTGGGTTAAGAATTGATTTCACAGACTCAACCTATTTACAGGAAACTAGTCAGTGTCACAATATGTTTGAATGATAAATCTAGAAACAACATACATTAACGTATGAATTAACTGTATTACCATGACATATGAAATAAAATACAAACAAAAGTTCTTCAGATATTTTGTATAAAAGTGTTCTGTATAAAATTATATTTCTTTTCAATGTTTGCTCAATCATAAATGATTTTAACTGAAAATGTGGCATTTATGTAGTCATTTTTCAATCTGATAGAAATCCTACAAAGAAACACCACGTCCTTCAGTTTGTGAATGCTTTTAGCTGTAAACATTAAATCAAACGTTGATTTTCACATAAAACAAAATGTTTTGCATTCACGCTTCAACAAAATGATGCTGTAACGGATACAAGTGTTGACAATAACTGCTTTGAGATGCATCCAGACTAGTGATTACAGGAAGAGTTCAAGTAAATTAGGTGATGATGCATTGAATCTGTCGGTTAATTAACACTTAAAACAAAAGTTTGTTTTGATACCGTTGTTGTTTCATGTTTCATCATTCTATAGGACAGGAAATTGTGGAAGCTGCATACTGTGCATGTTGCTTTCTCTCTTTCATTGATCTCCGTGCTCATAAAGTAATGTTTTTTCTTCAATAGCAAATACTGATTTTTTCATAGTCATCAGATACAGACTTTCTTTTAGTTACTTTTAACCCTTCAGCATGAAATACTTGAATATCAGGTTAGTTATAAAACACATGAAACGTGAGCCAGTCATTTTTGAGAACAGTGTCAGTGACTCGTAGTTTTGGTCAAGAAACACTATATTCGAATTTTAAAATGATCATCAAATAATAATATAATATCGTTTGCGATATATAAACATTTCTGAAAGTTTAATATGTAGATTAGTCGTTTTATTTAACGCAATACGAAAATAACAGATAATGTAGAATCTTAGAAATTAGAGAAACTAAATTCGATATTAAAATATTGTTCAGTTGTCGGACCTTAGATATATAACGCAAGACTTGAACGTGATTGGCGGGAACAATACCTGGATACTAAGTTAACGAAAAGACAAAGCCCATAGTTTTATAAGGAATTGTTGATGAAATGCATGTCCGTGTCCATATTTCAGCATGTCTATACGACGTTCTTTGTTTAACCTGCGTCTGGCAGAAAAACATAAAGAACGGTCGAGAAGGCATTTATTTATCACTATTATTTTTATCTATCTTATAATTTTACAATGGTATAATATTAGTATAGAGATTGCTTATTCTAGTGAATAACTAAAGGTTTGTTTTTTTAAATAAAATTCAGAATTGTTTTGATAAAGTAAATCCCCGTGTTTGAACATCAGAAACTACACAGATGGTTACTTACCCTAAACCTGAAGCAATACAAGATTGTATTTTAAATTAAATATAAATCATGCATTTGTCGTATCCATATGATATTTTTTATTGTTTAAAATGCTCTTTTACTTGTGCTGATATATATAAAATAAAAAGGAAAAAGTGGAGCGTAAAAGGATGTCTTCATGGTAAAGTAAATATTAAAATAATTTTTCTACGGATTGCAAAGTGTTCTTGACTGCGCCTGTTTATTTGTGTTGTATAATTTCAGGCCGTTTGTATACGAAATATTTCAGTGTCACGTCATGATAGCTTGTTCTGGGGACAACTCAAGTGACAAAGACTATTCAAGTATTGTGTTGGTTTATACAGAATTAATTTAAGTTCGATTGTGTAGGAAGCTATAAGCTTATAGACATACTTTGGAATCCGTTCCTGGAACCAAATATTACTGCGCAGTGTGTGTAAAGTTTCTTGCTCAAGGAAACAACGGCTAGCCCCTGACCGGGTTTGAACCCATGCGGCTAGTGATCATGTCGCCACTTTGTTAAGTATTTTGTTATGCTGGCAAAAAGCAGCAGCCATAAATATTCTTTACATTCTTTAGTGTTATCAGTTTATATGCAAATATAGAATCTTGCTTTTTCATCTAAAATGATTTTTCTGTGGAATGGTAAATTTTATTGTAACTTAATCCTTCATTTAATGATATTCTTATTATGAACATAGCATTGAAATCTGTTTCATACAAACATACTTAAAACTGTCTCTCTTTTAAACAAATACATCACCAGATTCTACCAAAATACGAAGCTATACGAAAATCCTACCATACAGAGATTGTTAATCTAGTTTCAGAAGAAATACATCAAAAGTCTAATAAAAGTCGATCAATTTGTGGTATATTTATTACAATACAAGTCGTAATAAAAATCAGAAACATAGCAAGTATATTGTTTATTTTATATAGCTAAGTAGAGCCTGTAAATAGCAATATGTGCAATTTCTCGAGGCAAACAAACAATAAAAGATTAATGTTTTATGGTAGTGTCTATTCCCTGAAGCAAACGAACTATTTTGCGAAAGTAACGCCATAGAAACTGCCGTAAGTTTGACATGAGCTAAATGTTGACAAATATAGTATTTGATTTCTGAAAGAAATTCAGAAACGAGTATGTTAAAAGTTAAGGAATGTGTCTCTTACCAAAAGATCCTAGGAGCATTGAAAACGAAGTAAAAAGGTGAATATTTAATTAACTGTCTGTGAATGGGAAACACATATATATTGATGATAGCATGAGGTGAAAAGAATTTTGTTAAGATGGGTGTTAATCATACTGCTGGTGAACTGTTATTTCATCATAATGTCGTAAGCACTTCGAAGGAAAGGTATGTGTGTTTCGTATTTAGGAAGAATTGTTTTGTATTTAGGTATAATTATACACAAACTAAAATTTCCTTACTATATTGTTTTTCCTTTTCATTTATTTGCATTTAATCTAAGTTTTAGCCTGACTTGAGTTATTCAAAGCGTTTAAGAGTTTAATCTTGGTGACGTCATTTTGCAAAAGTAAAATAGTTTTTCTTGTGCTATCTTAAATTTTGCAAACATAATCCTAGTCCAAATCAATAATAAATGATACACTACTATTATTTTCAGTCCACTCACTTTAGTTCCATTTATTCTATCTAATGTAATAACAGTATGTCAAAAATACAGTTATTTGAGATAAATGTCTTTTGGTCAACATTTTGATAATTTAGCATAATTCTGTTTTTCATAAAAAAAGAAAAGAGGAATATTATACTTCATAAGAATGAATCGATATTTAGGTCGCATAAAGATGAAAAACGCAGTTGTTCAAAGTTTTGAAAAATAGCCTCCACTCAATTAAAATGTTTATATTACTTGTGTATTTGGATACGTTCAGAATGTATAACTTAAAGGAAAACGAGCGCGACGAGCGCGATGTACTTTAATAAATAATATATTGTAATTATGAGGAACTCATAGTAATATAAAAAAAAATCTAATCGCATATCCATCAAAGCCATAATATTAAACTTCAGCACTTTTAGAAATATTAAATTTGATGTGAGAAGTAAAATTAATAATTTGTTAAGCAATAAAAGTCATACATTTCTAAAGTTAACTTGCGTGGTCATAAACAACTATCAGAAAAATGAAATAAAGTTATTATTGACGACTATTTCACAATATTGATTCTCCGGAAAGAATGTAGATAACATTTGGGATAAGAAGTAAATGTTATATATATCTTTGTAAACTAGATTTGAGTGGTTATTTTTATAAAGAACGGACATTAATTTTCTTTGTTATTAAGTTTCTGTTATTAATAATCGATATGTCTATAGATATTTGATAAACTACCAACAACGTTTGAAATAGGTGATGTATTGTTTAGTTGTTTTATTGGTTTATTACATTTAATTTCATTTCATTTTATCTTCAAATTTTCATATGGCAGCACTTACCCATAATATGCTCGTAAATTTTGATCATCACAAATGTACGTTCTATAATCATATACATGTGGCTATTTCATCTATTTACAGGTGACGGCATTATTGTTTCGCTGGACAGAGATTATAAATAAATAAAAAAAGAACAAATGCATGACACAAAAGGCGGATTGACTGATTCTTGAAAAAAAGATTGGACCAAATATCATTCACAGAATCGAATTGATACTACTTCCAAACTACTTCCCTGAACTATCTAAATCACTTTAGACAATCATTGAAATAAAAAAGAGTTCAAGAACGGAATATACATATAAAAATCTGAAACGATAACTTATTTGATAATGAGAATACATGTGTCAAAACAAAATACCACAGTAATTTTATGGTATCAAACATAGTGCTAGTCCTTTTTATGTATTTATTTATTTATTTATTTATTTATTTATTTTGTGTTTAACTTTTTTATTTTTGAGAAGAAAAAATTGAAGATAGACATTAAGTTATTATAAGTTGAGATATTCCTGTTTAGTTTCAATTCTAATCATGACATTATTGTGTGTAATTTCCATTCCTTATTGGCAGCAGTCCTATGTTTGTTATTTTACAATGCTTCGTATTATTACGCAACTTTGATGTATAGATGCTAATTTCCGATGCTTCGCCCTTTGTTTATTAAGAGTACAACAGAAACAACAATTCTTTAAAAGCATTTCCTAAAAACAGTTTCAAAGTTTAATTAATTACAATATCTATATTTTACGCAGGAAAAGAAGCAAGAAGAAGGCTGAGTGTGCCAATATTAGACGACCGATCATAACTTGCACTGTTTGCTATTCAGTCAGTGTCTACTCCGAAATGTTCCCAAAAGATAAATATATTTGTCCAAATGGAAATATGGACATTTAAGGAAATGGTAAGGGCTATATAAAACATATTTAAACCATCGCTATTAGAAATGTTCATTTAAATACCTATAGTTAGGTGAAAATGTGTTTTGTAAGTATACATCATGTCAAGTGATAATAAACGATATTGACACGTAAATAAAATAAGCAATAAATTCAATAATACTTTGAACAGAGCTTAAACCCCTTCCTTAGACTTTCCGAAGATTGAGAGGATATCCATAAAAGAAAAAAAAATATTGTTCACCAGAAAGACTGCAATTAGCATTTTGTTTTTCCTTCTCTTTTAAATTTTTAAAATATTGTAAATACAAGCTTATCAGCGTAAAGCTGACAACGTGTCTGGGATATTAAGAACGCATTATTTGAAGTTGTGAAAGATACGTTTTATTTAATGTTCCTTGGGAAACATAATGAGTAAAACACATTTAGTAACAAGAAATATCATTTAAAAAGACACGTGACCATGCTTAAATTAGTTTTAATATTCCGCATCATTTCATACGCTTAAACTTTCATTGTATGTCTATTTTTTTTTAACTTACATGTGAGTAAATAAGCAGATTTTTATGATAAGATATTGTTTATGTAAATATTCATTTCTTGATCTATTTGTTAGTTGTAAATTTGATTATTGGTTTAAGAAGAAGCAAATCTTGTTATAAATATCTGGAAAACAAGTGATCGCTCGGAAGCATGAAAAACAGTAAAATTACACGAAATTGCAGAATTGGTTTGATTGAGTATGTGCATGTGGGATAATGAAAAGGTGCATTATTCCTCACGCCTCCTAGCACTGGTTTGAGAGGGATTCAATTTTTAGCACTTAAAAGTGCTGGACTCAATGATCCATAATAAAAATCATTTTTATTAGCGGGGACAGTATCATATTAAAAAAGATCAACATTTGATATAATCTGAACCTGTTAATTTAGAAATACATTTTGATACGCAAAAGGAATGAACTGGCAAGGACATTGTTTTGAATTGTTAAATCAGGTATAAAATATTGAGAACAGTTGCTGCAGGTCAGAATAGTTACTTATCACATCTCAAAATATGTACACGTCCAAGTTGCACCTACAGTAACTTGTCAAAACAAAAGCTAGGAACCTGAAACCTATAGTCGAGTACTATGAAACATTAACTAAACGAAATGAATATACCAATTAAAAGTAACATGCAAACCTACTTATCTAAGCTAGAGAAAATACGTGCGGGTAATATAAATACGGCAATCATGTCTCGTTCGCCATTTTGTCATGTCTGCAAGCATATCGCTCGCTAGAACCAAATGTGTAACGCCCTGTCCCTTGTTTACATTCAGGCCTAGTTCCCAACAGCGTGACCTGAGTTGCTTACATGGAGAAATTATTAAATGGTCTCAGCACAATAAGGGCGATTGTAAGGAGAAAATGATAAAGATGCGCTATCATGGAATTTCCACTTTTTAAAGTTTTATTTCTCACTAGAACCACAATCACAGCAAGTCAAATTGCTCTGCCGAATACTAAGCTTAACCTTCTACTATAAATTAAAGTACATTTTTTAAAGCTAAATGCATCATTTAACGAGAAGTTTGTGCTGAAAAACAGTTAATGAACTTGTAATTTTGAATACCTGTAGCTTGAGTATGTTTTCATGTTTGGATATTTACATAATTTGTACTTATTACCAATGATAATGAATATGGAGCGACGTAGTGATAATATGGGGTTTGTGTTTTACGTATAAATAATTTTCTTTTGAAGCTTTTAGACATCCTGCAACAAAATCAGTCCAAAGATTCTGGCAAATATCTGGCATAGTCATACATTTTCATTGCTTATAACAATTATTGCGCATTCACACTATAATTTGTCACAAAAATTATGATATCTTTCTCTGAAAGTTTAATTCATACACATGCATTCGATTATAAGAAGTAAAAATGGGGAATGTCATGTTTTACTCTGTTGGAGCAAAGATGTTTTGTTTTGTTGTTTTTATTTATCAAGCAATTTTTTTAACCCAGATTATTGCATTGTTACGTGAAAAAAAACTGTTAAATCTATATTTATCTAAATGATGGAAACCGTCTCTAAATAACTTCTTACAGATATTTTATCAATTCCGATAATCATTAAAAACATTCCAGAAGAGTTCAGACAGGGCAATAATTGCAAGCAAAAATTTCACGGTTACCTAATATTGTAATGAAAATACCTGCCTACCATGAATCACTAGAGATTTTAATTAGAAACATTCATGGTCAGACTGAATATTGACATTAAAGGGGATTGATCTACAATGGGTATACTTCCATAAGTATTTTGAATATAATAGAAAACAAGAAAAATGTATCATCCACATGTTATTTTATTCTTTATATAACATTTTGCTTTAAATAAAAAGTTTATAAAGTTTGTATTGATGTAGTATAGACATTGTTATGAATCTTATTATTTACTATATTGATACATATTTATATGTATATAATATTATTTGTTTTCATGTATCTCACGCCCGCCGATAATATCCATATTATATTCTTTCTTGATTTAATTTTATGCCTAACACTAAATACTTTCAACATTATTACTTATTGTGTTATAGAATTATGTACATAAAAGCATTTAGACAAACAAATATTGTTTTATGATATTGTATTTGTACTGTTGATTCCCTATTGGCATTTGTTATTTTTAACATAATAGTTTTGTTAAACAATGTAAACATTGTAAATTTCAATGTCATGACATTCATTATGAAGACAAACAATAATATTTACACTTATTTTTACGCTGCTTTTACTTTAAGCTTCTATCCCACACATTGCAGGTTGGGTGTTTTTGAAATAAAATGTCATCAAAGGATAAAACTTCACCACAGCCTCCTACATGTACAGAACTAGATGATTAATGCATTTCCGACGAAAAAACATCTAAGAAAAGTTTTTGCAATATTTACAATGCTGACATTTTAAAACGCTTTAACGTTTTATTTTGTTAATATTGACTAAGATTATAGACAAATTCGTTAACTGTTTGCACACAGACCCGATGGTTGTGGGTAGGATAGTTGTGCGCTTGATAAGTTGCAATCGACTGCGACACAATATATCATAGAAAATTATGAAAAGAGACATAACAAGGAAGAGCACATCTCGGTAACCCGGTATAAAACTGACATTTATATAGTAAGGTCTACCAGCATCAAGCTGTTCTGCTCGCTACATGTTAACGGGTAATAATAGGGGTGCTTATATCTACGTCAAGTAAAACATAACAACCGTAAGGTCACAGATATCTCGTGGAAAGTACGAGATATTTGTTAACTCTTAATATTTCAATGTTTTAGACCCGTTTTGTGTGGGAGAGTAGCTTTAAAAATATTTCGCAGATAAGAAATTCAATTATTACATGTTTAATAATATTATGCTACAAACAAGTAAGAGACTTTTGATTTAACGACATGTAAGGTTATATATTCTCATCTTTTTTCTCTCACTTTCTTCTTATAAAACTAAAACTTCAAAGCATAAGCATACGAGACCCAAACTACCTACATGTATTCTTGTCTAATAGGTTTGCATTTTTGTCAAATGCAATGAGCTTTTAAATAATTATACGATAAGGCGTACAAATCAAACTAACTGACGCAATTATTATTTTTAGTATTTTTGATCTCTGTTGACAGTTGTACTTATCATTCCAGACAATATGATTAAACATGTATGTGCAAGTTAATTCTTGCATACCAGACAGGATTATCTACCGTTTACATCGGTGCTAGAACAATCTATCTTAAACCCGCATGTAAGACAGGTCCTGTGATTTAAATGATGTCATTGCCGTGCGCCTTTTATAAATAAATTGCGACGTCATGTTACCGTTATGAATAAAGTTGTTAATTCATACCCTTCTATGTAATGAGAAAGTCAGTTTTCAATGAAAATAATTGATATGTAATATGTCAGAAAAGAATCAAACACCGGCTGTCGGTACAAACGGGATTATCTAGCTCTCGGGTAACTGTTTAGCGGAAACTCGGCAGAGCCTAGTTACCGCCGTAAAAAGTACTCTCGAGCTAGATATTCCGGTCTGTAAGATTCTCATTTGTAATAATGAACATTTTGGTTCACAGACATCCAAATAATCAACCTATTTTTAAAATATGAATCATTGTCACCATATTTTTTAATGAAATATCACATATACAAGTATTTCTTTTTACAGGAAAACCTGTAAAACACTTATAAACTTGAGACAATAATGTGACAATATGTCGACAGACCCAAGCAAACAAACTGGCGGCAAAGGGTTCTTTTGTAAACTTTATTTTCTATAGATTGGTTCATCGTAATTCTGTTTGTTTAAAGAAAACAAATGAAAATGTGCTATTGATTTAATTTTTTTTCAATTCGATAGATATTGTACAAAGGAAAACACCATGCACACCAGTTTGCGATTCATTTTAGCAATAAGCATTTAATCAGTCGACGATTTCCACATCAAACAAAATGTTTTGATTTCACGCTTTTACACAATGATGCTGTAACGGGCACAATGCTGATATTAACTGCTTTGAGATGCATCCAGACTTTGATTAAAGGAATAGTTTAAGTTAATTAGACGATGTAACATAAGATCAGTCAGTTTATCAACAGACCAGTTTGTTTTGATTTCTTTGTTGTTTAATGTTTAATTATCCTGTATGACAGGAAATTGTGGGAGCGGCATACTGTGTACGTTGTTTTCTCTTTATTGTTGATCTTCATGCTCATATAAACTAATGACCGCCTTTGTTTTGTTGTTTGTGTTTTTTATTTGTCAATTATAGCAACTCATTCTATTTGGTACCCATCCATAAATTTTGCTTTTAAATACAATATCAGTATAGTTTACACTAAATGAGACCGCATGTTTGAACATTCAGAATTTTACGCAGTTTTAATTAGAAAGAAACACTTTTCCAAAGAATCTTTCTTTGTATGGGTTTCTAATAGGAATGAGCGGGCTCGACACTTCACACAAATGTAGCAATATAAAAAATGTTAAGAAGAAAATGCTACATGCACGTTTACTTGTTATGGTTCCATTGTTTTGAAAATTACCTTCCTGTTAATGCATTGAAACAAGTTAAATTGTGTAAGCATGCAATGAATGATTCAATGATCGGAAGTATAACGCGCTTGTAATCTTAATAAACCATACACTAAACAACGGATTACATAGAGTAAGAGTCAAGGATACAGTGGTTTCGTTTCTACGCTCCTCGTATATCATAAAAAACGTCGCATGGTAAAAGGATAATCAATACAAGATTTTAGGTTTTCACGTTTAAAGTAGAATGAGAAATATAATATAAATCATTAAATGGTAGTGGACAAAAATCTTGTTGTTTAGAATGCACTTATATTTGTGCTGGCATAAATGAAGCAAAAAGAGCCACGCAAAGCTTACAATAATGCCAAATAATAGGATAAATACATATCATGTTTTAAATGTATTCTGTCTTCATGACTAAGTATATAAATCAAATGTTTTTTAAGTATTTCGTGTCAGCTTGAGATAATTTCACTGTTTAATTTTAGGCCGTTTGTTCGAAACATTTCAGAGTGACAATTATATGATTTTGTGAACAGACAATTCAAGTGTATTTTGATATACTAGCAAAATTCAAGCCACTATAAATCTTCTCTACCTACTACCATAGAGAACTTTTAATTTTGTTTCAGAAAGAATACTACCTCGAACGATATATTTGTTACATAACAAATGGCACTGATGCAAAAAAAATGTATTGTTGATTTAATATACGTGTAGCTACGTAGGACCCGTAGATTGCAATATGTGCAATTTCACGAGGCAAAACAAACACTAACAGATAAATATAATAGGGTAGTGTCTATTCCCTGAAGCAATAGATTGGTTTTGCAGATATATTCACGATATAAAAACCGCCAGAAAGTTGTCTTTTGATAAATGTTTTCAAAACACAATCTTTAAACTCTGAGAGAAATTCCGCAGTGGGTACATAAAAATAGCAATAAAAAACCACAAAAGTTTTAAAAATCAGCCAGTACTTCCCTCATCAAATTGTCTGGGAAATCTCTCAACAGCAGTGAAAACAAAATTATTGTTTAACGTTTGTACTTGTGTGTCTGTTAAATGGAAAAAACATATCTCACGATGATCAAGTGATGGTGTGAAACAGCATTATGATAATAAAATAACTGTTAATTATTTTGATGGCGTATCCCCTCTTCTGTTATACAGAAACTAAAATGTCCTTACTATGTCGTTTCTCTTTCTCTTTGGATACAAAAGTCGTACCTCTGTATTATTTATTCATTTTTATAAGTTTGGCTGAAATTTATAAAAACATCTTTATCTTTTTTTTTAATCTGATAATGTTTCGATTATTAGTCTGACTTGAGAACGATCCGGGGCGTTTAAGAGTTTTATCTTTGGTTATTTTGGCACATCAACAAATTAAATATACTTATTTGACATAGTTTGGCTAACATTTAATTAAATTAAGAAGGTTTATTTAGCTTTTTTAGAGACATATGCGTAACAAATAAATATTTTATTTTTGTTCAGCTGCACTTTTAAACATAAATATCAGTATCTCAGAAATATTGAAATATTTCTTCTATTCTTTCTGTGTATAGGCAATACTGTTTTCTGTCAGAAAGCCAATCCCAGTGGAATACTTGCATCAACAGTAGTAATAAAAAAGAT
This sequence comes from Ruditapes philippinarum, assembly GCF_026571515.1. NCBI lineage: Eukaryota > Metazoa > Mollusca > Bivalvia > Venerida > Veneridae > Ruditapes > Ruditapes philippinarum. The sequence continues at coordinate 64,540 of NW_026855353.1, forward strand.
TTAAACAAATAATTAAATCATTTTATCTCGACCGAGATTGTGCTTTAACAGAAGTATATAAATCTATCAATATTTCAGTCGTAAAAATATGTATAACGAAATTGTTTTAAGTTTGGGGTAAAACCATTGCAGCAAATGAAATTGTTAATATCATTTTCTCCGTATTTCAATTGATTATTAATTGTATACACTCACAATACTCGTATATAGAAAGAAATCACTCTTTAATTTAAAATTTAAAGCGGAAAAGCGAAAAGCTTGTTAATTTATTTGGCTTTTTGAATGTAAAATGATGTTATGATATCTTATATTAAGATAAATTGATTTTTATGATAAATCAACCTAAACAAGCAATATTAGCTATATTTCTTTGCGTTTTTACTTCAGAAACCATATATTAAACATTTAAACTATGACATTTATTAATTTTGATATATTATTCGCAGATCTGTTACGTAAACATTAAAAAAAGTTAATTTGCGCGGCAATATAAAACAAATTTCCTAATGGATAAGTTTAAAAAGAAAAAAAAAACTAGTATTATGCTATCGTAATTATCTGGCTGAGTCTTACATGATTTTGAAAAAAGACACATGCTTTTTTTACCGCGGAATGAGACGATTTATTGTTCGAGTCCTAAACGAAGCGCTTTATGTAATTACATTTTGGTTATGTTTATGACATAGTATATTTTTATGTTATGTATATGTTTACATTCATGCATGTACATCCCATAAACAAAATTTTTCTCTCATTTACCCGTAAATTTCTATTTTTTAATTCTATTCCATTAACATAGAAATGAAATACATTGAACTATTCATTGGTCAATTTATTATTTATCAAACTGCAACATTTTTGTATCACAAATTCGTAAATTTCATGACTAGAATTGATTTTTATTTATTAGTATTTTTTACTTGTTTTCCAATCCATTTTTCTTTATTAAATAATTGTTTAAAAAATGTAAATGTACAACTGACAGGATAAATAAAGTTTAAACTAAAATGTTCATAAAATTCACAATTAATTTGTGTTCTTTTAAAGTTTTGTATTTTTCTTTTTGAATAATTGACCTAGTGCTGTATGGACGTAGATAAGGATACCAAAACTTTAATAGCGACTTGTTATGTGTTGTTGATAAGGAATTTAAGGCATCAGACGCTTTCGTTTTTATATAATTAAAAGATTAAAACCACATGATGCTAATTTAAACCAATTAAAGGTCAATCCCGCAAACTATTTTGTCAAGTTGACGGCGTTTATAACTTTCAGAAAGGTTTGAAACTGGAGAGGCTCTGATGTTGATTTTTTGTTCATTAAAAATTTATATGTCGTTGACTCGGGGTAAACTTGATTAATGCCCAATGCATTATAAAAAACTTGTATCATAGTTTAGAGATCTTTCTATTAAAAATGTGTCGGAGTCAAATCGTATACCCACACATGCTCAGTGCGTTTAATGGAATGCAATTATGAGTTACTCAACTTACCGCACTGTCTTTGGGGATAAAAATGAAGAATGCTATTTAATTGGCTAATTTTTACTTGGATATACTTATTTTGACGACAGGGAAGAGAAAAGGATTACTATACAAAAGTCATATTCAGATGTTCCTTGTTTGTGAAATTTCATAATGTGACAACAGTAAGCTTGATTATTTTTTTGCCTATGATACAAAAATGAAAGAACATCAAAACACTGGCTTGGCAATCTAGTTCATGCACTGAGGCTACGCCTACTCGTACAAATCAGATCGACTCGGTTTCGATGCTCTTTTTATTACAAATACGAGTATGTCAGCACTGTTTTATACAAATAAAATATGATAAAAAAGATCAACAACGACAGGCGTCGTTCAATGAACGCGACTCCCACATGACCCAACAACAAGAACCAGCAACAAGAACTAGCAGCAAGGAGCCCAGGAACTCATTGGTTAGCTTTTTCTACGGTATTGACTTAAGCGTACTCGTCCTGTCAACGCATAACACGAGTAACATTATGGTTAAACAGCCAGTAAATAGTTGTTGACAATGACATTATTTCTGCGATTATGATGAAGCTTTATGAGAATCATTTTTCGAACATGAAATATGATGAATTTTACAAACAAATTGATCAGCACATTCTGTATATCTCTGCATAAGTGATTGGAGACAAATGATCACCATGATTATAATACTGTAAGATCACTTTGTAAACTCCTCGCTGGAATATCGAGCCAACGACCAATCGATTACCTCTCCCAGTTAGCACAGTTATTATAAAGTTAACAATTTTACATATAAATCAAAGAAATAACTACAACAATATTAATCTATATAATTACCTGACGTTGAAAATATTTGGCATAGTTTACTGACATCATGACTTGATTAAGTTTTTTTTCTGTATAAACTTTCTGATTGGAATTCCGTACGTGCGAAGTGTAGTCTTTACAATTAGTTCCTCACTAGTAAATACCGTTTCTGATGATGAAATAATTTCAATCTTCTCAACAAGTTTTCCATCCAAAACAGCAGGCAATTCACTATAATAAAGAAGTTAACCTTACATCATTAATTTAAAAAGTGTTCATGTAATTGCTAGTGAGATAAATGGTAAACAATATATTACAACAAAAGCGACTGGGTGTTGTGAAGAAAGTCGTCTCGTTTTTTAAATTGTATTTTTAAAATAGATGTCAAATAATATGAATTTACATTTTTTTTGTATAGCTAGGCAAAATATATCCCGTAACGCCGGCAAGGAATATCTTTGTATAATTCATGAGTACCTGTTGTTCCTTAAAAGAATGCTTTGTAAGCATACATCATGTTAAGTGATAACAAATTTAACAAGTAAAATAAAATAAGCAATAAATACGTGAATACGTACAATAGAGAAACAATGCTTAAACCCTTTCATCAGACTTTCCACGAATTAAGAACAAAATTAGGTGTGATATTGTTAATGTTATTGTTATTATAAATCCTTTTTAATATTCCTAATTTGTTAAGTTGTGTTTGTCATAATTTTTTCCTTCCACTTTTAAATGTTCCTTTATTGTAAATAAAGTTTCTCGGCGGAAAGTTACAACGTGTCAAGGATATTGCTAAAGATATTGACACAGCTTCATTTGAAGCTGTGAAAGATATGGGATTTGTTTTTAAATCATTGGGAAGCATTATGAGTATGACACTTAGATGACACTTTCATACTTTGAAACAAGAAATGTCAATTAACAAGATATTTAGCCAATATTAACATAGTTTCTGTATTTTTCTGATTTGCAAGTCAGTTTATCGTCATTTTATATGCTTGGCTTTTCATTGTATTTATTAATCTTACATTGAATGCATAGTCAGACCAACTCTTCAGATAGATATTGTTTATGTGGATATTGCTTTTTTATCTATTCGATAGTAACAATTTTATGTAAATTGTAAATTTGAAAATAAGTGCTAGTAGGCACACAACTTACTTTGCAAAAATCAAATCTAAACCTGCATATTCTCAAATGCAATCTTTAACGCAAAAGAAATGTACAGGTTAGAAAAGTGTATATATATACGACAAAAAGGTATTACTTTCAAGTATAAATCAACTCAAATTGAGCTTCAGATATCCTAGAATAACATCACTTTAAAGATTTATCTTGTAAATGTCTGATAAAGTATTGATACAGATCTTCATCGCTAAATTAAAGTTTTGATTTAATGTTAATTTTCTAATTGAAAGTCTTTGCCTAAAAATAGAAGACCTCGTCAAAAAGTTCCCTGCGAAAAAGAAAAGACCCAACAGATTTTGATTTTAAGATTTATGAATTTCGACTCACATATCGATTACTGTGACGCTCTTTTTCTCACATTTACTAAGTAATTAAACTTTCATTATGATGTTTTGCCATTCTGATCAAAATGAAGTATCGGCATGGATCAAAAATAGAAATTAAAGTTTAACCAATATAAAGCCAAAACGAATGGAATTATGCGATGTTAAGAAATTAGCCTGACTGTGTGTTTAAAAACAATGATTTTTTTAAAATCAGCTTTTTCATTTTCATTTTCACAACAAAGCTTAAAAATTAACTATAAATATAAGCTAAGTATTGCAATATCAAACTCAAAACTACTACGTTCTGCACTTCCGCTAATAGTGCCAATGATCACGTGTTTTGAGAAATATGTGCAATGTTGCAAGTCTTGATTGAAAAAAAGCCTTCTTTCGCGCCTTGTAGATTACAGGAAAGCTAACCAAAGATTAATCTAAAAGTGAAGTTCGTCATTTTTAAATGTTAAAGTTTTTTTCGGCCCACAAGGCATTTGTGATGTGCGAGATGGAATACCTTGTCTCCTAATAACCGATAGGTCATAAAAACATTCGTTTTTGAGATAATTGTTTGTATATATCTTTAGAAAAAAATTCGTGATGTTGAAGATAAATTGTCTTTGGCAATAACTATTATCTTCTATGATTTAAGTTGTCACACAAATATTATATCTCCTATTCAGAAATATTAATCCATATGATAATACATATAATATACAATCTTCTATGGTATGAGAATTATAAAAGGAGAAAATCATGTTTTACACAGCTGAATCGTTTTTTTTTTTTTGAATTTTCTTTTACATGGTAAAATGTTATCAGTTTTAAACATTATGCATATATCGAAACAAATCAAATTAATAAACTTGAATGTACACTATCGTTCGTATTCTATGTTGACAGTTTTCCACCCATTCCAGACAATAACATTAAACAAGACTTTGTATTATTATTTTATTTTAAGGTTTAATATTGATTAAACAGACTACGGAGTAGTCACCTATTTATAAAAAACTGATCATAAGTTAGTAAACGGATCATAAGTTAGTTAGAATGATGTATCTATAAACAACACACGTTTTATTATAAACTTCATTGCCATGGCAATAGAACGACCTAACACAAAACAGTTATGAACTTGAAACATATGTCAATGTGCAAATATAGTTTGGTTTATCATAAATGTTTCTTTTTATAATGAAAAAAATATTAGTTTTGTTATTTTCAATCTAATAGCTATTGTACAAATAAAGATCTTACACACACATTTCCGGACGCTTTTATCAATCAGCATTAAATCAAACGTTACCTTTCATATCAAAAAAATGTTTTGTTTTCAGGCATTTACAAAATGTTGGAGTGACACCAAGACTGGACCTTTTTGACCCGGGGGGGGGGGGGGAATGATAAAAGTAATTTTTGTAAAATACCACATACCAACTTTTTAAGATATGGGCATAACAAATTTTATACAAAAATAAATGTATTTTCCTTAATAAGTCTACATAATCTAGGTAACCTCTGGTGCAAACATCTAAGCTCTGGTCATTATGAGAAAATGTTTTTTAAGACTTTCCAAACTATTCAAGTCTATAAGTCTATGTCAACTAAGTAAACGATCGGACATGCCATTTTTGACGCATATTGCAACACGACTAGCATAACTTTTGTAGAGGTCCACTAGGCAAATCTTCATGCCAACTTTTTCTAAATACCTAATATACAAGAGTCCTCAGGGGCATAATTATGCAACTTATGCATACTTATGCAACAGACTTATTGAACTTTTGTACCGTGCCACCTTAGCACCATTTTACAACTTTTGGTTGAGAAATAGGAAGATATGTTGTTTAAAGAAATTATGGAGCTAATCTATTTCTTGTGATTTCAAACAAGTTACATTTTGAAGTGTGTCTTCTTTCAAATGTTTCTTTGGGTATGTTTGTGTGTTTGGAGGTATGGCATCGCACCAGCACAATAAAGATCATATGGCGACTTTTCAGCTTTATTGGTGGAAGAAGGCCCCATCTGTAAATCAATGTAACACATTGGAATATATTAACTTGTTTTCAGGCATTTCACATTGAAAATGTGCGTATGTTGTTGCCTTTACCAAATCCATGTTTGCAAAAATAAACAATACACAAATACATTTGATCTTTAAATGAAATCAAACATCTGTATTCTGTCAACTGAGCCTACCAGAATATTATCACGTTCATTAAAAAAACAATTACCGGAATAGCTTTGAAATTCACATGAACTTTTGTTCAATGCAATGAATCCGCTTTGAAAAGAATGCAATACATCAAAGCAATTAGTTAATGAAAACAATGAAGCAAACCAATCACTTTGTTATGTCAAGTTTAAAATAGCAATGTCTTGCTTTCAACTGAAATATTTGTTTTCTGATAGTGTACATCAATATTTCTTGAATGAATCTTCAAAGCAATCATTAGAATGTTTACTTTTATAAATGGATTTATTACAATAAACATTATTGATCATGATTGCTATCTTATATTGTTACATTTTTTTTCTAAAATGTTAAATAAAGAAATACATGTTAGTCAAATTTTCTTGAAGGGGTCTTTTGAAAATATAATATCAAAGTTTTTAAATTTCATTTGTCTACAAAAGACACATTTTCGTTAACCCTTGTTAGCACTTAAATACAAAATATGTTTTAATCAATCGTGAACAAGTCTGTACAACAGTCATATATTTAAGATTTAACATTTTGTTAGCTTAACAACTGAAAAAAAATTGTCATATATAGCATAGTTTAGAATTATTTCCTGTCTTGTTCAATTAAGTAAATTTTTGCAAGATACTTGATACATTTTTAATTAATTGATACTTGTTATATAACTGCAATTTTAGTTGATTTATATTTATTTCTGATAAGTATAAACTTTTATTATAAGAGAACATGTAATATTCAGTACGTTTTACAAGTTATGCATACTATTGTTTTCAACGGATATCTCTGAAGATTATCGATAGAAGTTGTATCTAGAAACATTAGATAGTTGTATGTTTAACAATATAAGTATCCCAGATTTTATAATTATAAGCGTGTATTAACCACAAGGTTAGCTTTTAAAAAAGCAAGTAACGGCTCGCTTTGCCATTTCTATTTCATTGGGTGTGTTTAAATGTCAAATTGGCTCTCTCTCTCAGTTTTACAACAACCAGGATAATTTTAAAATAAGCAAAGAGGAATATTACATGGTAACCTGATAACTAGATTTATCAAGATGTATCCGGATAGAACAAATCAAATCTCTATGTACACGCACTTTCCCTTTATGGGTTTTGAAATATCAAGTCCCAGTGACTCGACCTTTTGACCTGAAAATGTATGTGGTGGGCAGAACCTACCAAGGTGTCTCCGAATATGATGTATAATTGTTATAGGTAAATAAGTATTTGAATTAGTGACAAGTTTATATAAATTAAGTACCTTCAGGGTAGGCTAAAAGTATAGGGTTCCCTATAAAGTACGTCATGTAAACATCCATATGCATGTTTTGCTTTGTATAAAATGCATATGTGGAGCGGCATTATCCTCCAAAATAGTGTTATTAGTGATATCTTCACTTGCAGACTGCCGTAAACTACTTGTTCACAAATATTACATGGAAGCACTGTAGAAGGTAGAATACGAGAATCTGACCTCCCTTTTTAAAAAAAGGGGTCAAAATCTAAGGTTTTATTTAAACCGTACAAAGCTAGTTATCTCAAATCAACTTGTTCGTGGCTTAACGTTTCAGCATTTATAGGGAATTAAAGGGAAAACATCAAAAATGTACTGAATTATTATCAAGGAGTACAGCTCTTGATCAGATTACAGGGAATTTCGTCTGATCTTGGTTTGCATTTATCACAAAGGTAAAATATATTGCCATTGGCAGGCAAATACTTCAGACATATACAATTCATCTGTAAAACGTTGAATTGTCAAAGACATATGCTTATACTTTTTTCACTCTCCAAAGTATTTTAATGGTGAGCATAGCTTACTTTTAGTAATTAAATTGTGAGTAAAAACAATCATGTGTAAGCACATCACTCGGTTTGCTATATACAATTAAAAAACTATGTGTTTTTAAAAGTGCAAGTTCAATGAATGGTGATGAAAATTAAGATGCGGTTAAGTTTTAGAGTCTCACAATTTAGTTGATAAAAACATTTAACTAACAGAATATGTTATTTCATGTTTATATCGATTATTAAATTTTAATTAACCTATTGAAATATTACAAATTAAACATTTTGTTTGATGAAAGAATTCTCATTAAATACAAATTATGACGATTTCAAAAATAATTACAATCAAACTCAAATATTGAAGAATTGTCTGGTTATTTTTATCAGCTTAAACGATTTAAGGACTTAATATATACAGTTTTACCCAGACTATGTTTGAAATCATGAGTGTTATATCATATAAAATTATACCAAATTTGCACCAAAATCTTCAAAGTTTCTTTTTTGTTATAGCGTTTTCCTAGAAATACATAAGAAAGAGAACTCTGTTTCCGGAAATTAATAATAATCATCTGAAGTACACGAAACCAAAACAAAACGAAATATATCAATGAAGAAAATTTTCTATTACATTTTATTTATACATGTTATATGAAGTATCTTTTAAGAAGCCAAAATTTAACTTAAAATTTCAATTACATTTCAGCAATGGCATAAAGGTTTATCTGACATTTGATATAATAAAAGAAAACGTACACAAAGATATTAAATAACAGGTACTTCTTGTTTGGAATGGGTTCTACAAGGATGTGAAGAACAACAACATGTTTAATATGATGTAACATAACGTCTAAATGATTCTGCTATGTTACAAATATACAATTAGAAACAAATTGAATAATAAGTAAAAGATATCCTCCTTTTCAGATTTTTACAAGTCAAAATTCAACATTGTTATTTCATATGATGACACGATATCAATACATGATTACCTGTTCACTAAATATTGGTATCATTTGTATACAATGATAGAAAAGACAAGCCGTTAAACAGGAATTAATAGGGATTAACTTATGACAAAAGACGTCCAGGCAATTATCTAGCAATTTTCACTGTAAAAGTGCTAACAGTTCATAGTGATTTTATTTACATTGATGACAACTATCAAAGAATTTGTACGTATTTTACAATAGTTTTGACTGAAATCAGAAGAATACGCTTTATAATTTATAGTATATTTCAGTTTATTTTAGTAAAACAAAATGCATTAGTTGTCTAATTAATCTTCTTTTTTTTAAATATTTTTGATTTTGTTTAAAAATGTGTATTATTGCTAATATCAGTATTTAAAACTATAGTACTCTTTTGATGAAATGTTGATTGTTTACAAATCCAAACTGATGTATTCCTTGAGAATTTATGTGATATGTACGGATACGAAACAAAGGTTTGTTAACATTTTAAAATATGGTATTATTTACAGATAGACATACATTAATTCTTTTTCTTTCATCCGGGTCCTGCAGAGTTTGACTAAAGGACTTTTCAAGCTTTTTGGTTCTACCCATTATCAGCTAGGGGGATAAAAAATAAAAATATAAAGTTAAAAAGTCTGAATAGACTGCACGGATGTGTAGGCTGACCCGGATGCATTGTCCGTTCCAGTTCCAGGAAGGTATGTTAAACATACAGAACAAGGCTAAAGCACTCTCCAAGGAATGCTGTATTAATAATGTGTATTTAAAGTTAGTGAAATGCGTATATTAATCGTGATTTTGTGTTGGCGGGACAAAGCACTTTATTACAAATTGAAATAAAACAAGCATTCAACGACATTTTTATTGCATACATCATGTAACAAAATGATGCAAATTTTAGTTTATCGAACTATACTTGATCAAAACCGTCACACATTAATCTACAGAAAGAGACATAGAAAAGAGATATACCACTTCATACATCTCACAAGAGAATAAAGCAATCATTATTCCTTCAAATTATTGCTTTTCAAGAAGGCAAAGCCATATTTTATTTAGGGAATTCATTTAAATTTGTTTGATTTATTGCCAATAGTTCCTAAAAGAGCACCTACCAGAACGCTTGAGTGGATATAGATAATTTAAAACAGTTTATTCCTGTCTTGAATTGTAAAAGTTTCAAGTCAATTACAATTACAGGAAGTGTGTCAAAAGTTCATCAAAATCTTACATTGATCACAATCTAAGGTATATACATGGCTGATATTCAAATGTCAGAAATATGATACCAAAAATACAGTTTTGTTAACAAATACACGAGTTGTCATGTGAAATATTTTTCCTACGTCTAATCCTTTTCATAAAAGATAGTTTAGTTTTATTCAATTAATATAAAATATTTTACTTGTACATGTATTTCTCACTTTGCAAGTTAATCAAGTCCGAATCATGTCGGTTATTGTTTCTTCTTTTCTATGCAAAATTTATTCGCTCATTGTAATGCAAAGTTTATTTTAGAGCATATAAATATTTAACAAAAAACATTATAAAGCATTTCATAACTGATATTGTCGTTCATTCTATTAATGGAACACACTGTTTCAAGAGCTTATACCATTTTCCTGAAATCAATATTCTGAATTTAAATGCCTTTTAAATGTAAAAGATAGATTTGAGAAAATAATTTGAAACACATAATCGGTTATAATGTATGACAAAACGTTCATATATGCTTTTAAAATAAAATATTTTTTTTTTTAAATCACATGTTTCGATCTTCATAATGATTTGTAAGATCTCTAATTGATACATGTACTCGAATTTATCACGATTGGCTTAACCACATAACCAAATTTATTGGAGTAAATATTTAACATTTATTATGTTAAGATTATGTTAATTTCTAGGTGTTAGTCATATTCAAGAAATTTACATACCTTTACTACTACACTTGAATCTAAGAAATATTGTATATCTTAGTAAAATACTTTAAATGCTTGACTAAATGACATAACATTATGCCATTGTTATGTTTAATGATAAATCAAAGGATGCCCTTCCTTTTAACATCTCGTTTTGATGACTTTCTTTCATAATGACAGTCTAAGGTAAATAATTCTTAGTTCTTATATCTATGATTTGCACTATCTTTCATATATCGTATATATGCTGTTTAGAGTTTTTAGGTTTTGTTTATACAATTCCTGTCTCCATAATTTCTTTCTTGATGATAGTACTAATCACTTGACAGAAATAATTTATTTGAGAAAAAAAATTATGTGTAGATAAGTATTCACCGATTATAATGTGTTCTTTTTTAATAATTTATGTATTTAAAACTTTAGGTTTTAACACTATTTTCCTATGCCAATTAATTGACCTTTACTTAAATCAATTAGCACTATTGTCAATCCTACCTACCATGTGAAGATATTATGCTTACAATCTATCACAAAATGAGTGTCGGACAGCACTTTTCCTGAGGAAGGAATGGGAAATTTCAGGATTTGTATTTATTTTTTCTTACATTTTTATTTGTCCTAAAATATCAAATCATCTCTTGACTTTCATGATTCGTCATTCAAATGCCAGTTGTATCATTCTTTTAGTAGCTTCAATTCAATACTTTGAGATCCGGTAAATGAATCAAGGAAGAAAATGTAGGCATATAAGTAATTTAGCATATAACCGTCTGAGAGTTTACCGACCAAATTAATGTTGCCTTCAATAACGAATATCAAAGTATTTGTACGTATTTTACAGTGGTATTGACTGAAAGCAGAAGAATACGCTTTTATAGAATTGTTTAGTTTATTTTAGTAAAACAAAATGCATCAGTTGTATAAATATTTTGAGATCCAGTGAATGAATCAAGGTAGAAAATATAGGTGTATAAGTGATATTTAGCATATAACCGTCTAAGAGTTTATCGACCAAATTATTGTTGCCTTCAATGAGTGTTTTACACAATGGAGAGTAATGCTTCCGAGAATGTACATCAAAAGTCAGACAATGTTAGAAAACCAAATTAACGCATGCTTATGAAAGCTTGACAGAAGTATCGACAATGATAAATGATATACAGTAAAAACTCGCTAATGAGACCAATGAAGGGACTTTACAAATCTGGTCTTAATAGCGGGTTGGTCTCATTAATGAGTTTGGCCAAACAGAAAACTAGGCAATATATTAAGGGATACCATGTACTGTACACATGTTTAATTCTGGGCTAACCTATTTCAAATGAGAATATATTAATCATGGCACTATTATTTTTATTTCCATTTATTTTCTTTTACTTTTTAACATTATAAAATTTTTTAACTTTTTTAGAGGTACAAAATGTATTATAAAATGTCTTTAAACACAAACATATTTTTACATTCTTGTTAAAAGAATGACACGACTTACTCTATTAAATCACCATTTTACTACAAAGCACACCGAACAATTAACCTTTAATTATTTTCACAGTTTTCATCGCCGATAACAACTTCAAAAAACCTAAATCGTATTTGTTTAAAATTATGGAACGAAAGAGATAATGATAGCAGCAACACCTCTAAAAAACTTATTGAAAGTTTCTGTTCAATACTTTGCGTTTTAATCCACCAGTTATGACATTAAAGGGGTGAAATTAAGAAATTATCGACAACATTATTGATCATTTCCGGTTTGATACAAAGTAACCTTGACCTCTGCCGTAAACTGGATGTCGTTAAATGTCGTAAAACTAGGACAACTGTTGTTTACATCACGTGTCAAAAAGATTTCAGCAATATACACGAATGTCAATATCAAGGTGAGAAAGTGCCCGCGGTCGTATTAATGGTTTTCCAAATGTACAGAATTTACGGAATGGGCCTGAATTTACTGGTCGCATTACGGAATAACGGGGTGGTCTCAAAATCGGGGTTAGCGACCATTAAAATAAAGAATAAAAAATTCGGGTCTTTAAAAAATCGTTCGTATTAGCGGGTTGGTCTCGAAAACGGGGTGGTCGTAAAGCGGGTTTTTACTGTATTGATTAACAGTTGAAACAGTCTCATACACATTTGTTTTTATGAAGGCAAATATCATCAAATCATAATAACACATGAATTAATTAGCTCCAATGTTATTGTTATATCTTTTAAAGTTTGATTGGTACATTTAAGTTCTATTTGTACATAATAACCGTGCTCTTACAATCAGTCTTAAAATTATATATTTTCTTCTTGTATCTTATCTGGTGACGTATATTAACTCGATATCCGATATTTATATATTTTAAATTGTAATTATCATGCAGCATGCACACATACGTTGATAAAAAATGTGTATCAGTCAATATACTAAATGTTTAATAACGAGTTTTCAAACAACCAGATAAACTATCTATAAAAATTGTAAAATACTGATTTAAGCAAGAATTCTGTTTTCTTATATTATGATTGCCTGCATACTTTATAAACACATTTCTTCTACTATTGGTGAATAGTGATTGCTGCCTTTCTCAAGAAATAGATGTCATTATTATGTAATTGAGTTGAAGAGGCATTTAAAAGCAGTCGTAAATCAAATCCAAATTTAACATCTCTAAAGATAGCATTGGCCAATTATAATATTTCATGCGGAAGATAAATTAAAGAAGTTGTTTGTTTTTTGTAGAGATATGCATACTTAGTTATTTATTTGCCAGGAGTAAAATATGTAATTTCCTGTTGATATCACTGATTTGTCATTACACACGGACAGTTCTGATAATATAAAAGTTTTATAAAATCCGGCAAAATGTGCAATCTCGTTACAGGATTTCTGTAATGATATAGATTTTTATAATCTTTGTTGTTTTATAAGATAAACTTTAATTGTTATTTAAACATATACGTGCAAATGTTCTTATGTTTATGAAATGTTAAGTGGGTTGTTTAACACGTACCCTATATTTTTAATGAGCCTTTTATTTTATTAAAGGCTTTACATGTGCCATGAACACTCAAAGGCTAATGTATTTGGATTAATCTTATACAAAGTTTTTGCATTATAGCTTTTTAGTCAATATTAAAGCATATACAAATCCGTATCAATCACAAAAAATCACTTATATTCGATGATTATTTCTTGCCATTTATTTATAAATTTATTAGTTTCTTCCGTAAAATATATGCAACTTGAAAGAGAAAATAATTAATATTGTTTTATTAATTTATATTAGACAGCAATTAGAGTAATAAAACAAATACAACTCGAAACGTACAATGAAACGAATAATTATACGTAATTACATTTCAGTAAAAGTAATCCACAATCATAAAAAGAGGTAAAAAAACTAATTTCTCACACTGTGCGGCTAGGCGTTTGATGACAATCATATGTAAAATAATGTTTAAAATCCCTTGATACCTGTAGGAGGAGTTATGCATGGAAGAAATTATTTTCAGCCAATATTCACCATTCTAATTACAAGTTCCGTTGTAATAACTGGTAAAAGTATAGTATGGACGGAACATTTAGCCACACCCTTTCCATTCATTGCTAGGTCAACTGCTCACAAACAGTATCACAAACATAATCACGTGTTCTTTTGTGCAAACCAGGTCAACCAGTGACTATGTATATCGTATTATCTCAATGTAACAATTGGATAACAAGTTAGTCAATTAACATAAAACTGTAAACATCGGAAATGTCCATTATCTTACATACTGTATGCGCTGTATTTTTAATGTTGAAATCAAATAAAAGAAATTTGATTTAGCAGACAAACGCTATCTCGCCTATAAAGAGCTTACAGAAATATTGTTGCCGCCTTATCAAATAGACAGATAGGTTATGTATATTTAAATCGTAAATTTACATTGAACAAATATCTATAATGATAATGTGTAATACGTTAAAAATTGACAATCCTCGATGTATTTAGACCAAGGTTCAAAGCTTCAAAGAAGCTGATATTGTGATTTTAATGCCGGTTCCATTACCTAATTATTATTGTAACAACTTTGAGATGACTAGTTAGATAGGTCCGAAATGATGGAAAACAATTTCGCACAAAGCTCATGTCATTTTCTCAAAACCAAATCATTGACTAGTGAAATGTCAAAAAACAAATACAAGTTTAAACCATCGCATGCGTGCTTTTGATATTATATGGAAAAATTGCATACCAAGCAGACGTCATGGATATGCACTACTGTGACCTTTGTGTCATATTGTGTTACATTCGCGATGACATTTCTGTATAAATGAATGTATCACAGTGATAATGATGCCGAAAAAGATGGTTAAACCTAAAAACCTGATAAATAACATAAAGTGACTTTGATAATACGACAAAAAAATGTCAGATTTTTTTATTATTAGTACACGCCATATAACAAAATGTGTACATGTTTGGTTACCTGTGAACTTCATTTTCGTAACATTGAGCAATTTGACGTACTTTATCACCGTTAATAACTTAGAATTCGATCTTTCCGTCCATTATTTGTCAGTATACTTCATGATACTTTAAATAAATACCAACTTTTATTTCAGTTTCTTCACATCAAAGTAATCTATATTTCTTTTTCTTTCAGATACACGAACCACTCGTGCTATTCAAGTTATATAAACATAAATATTGTGGCAGAAATTCATCAATGTACTACTTATGTTTGTTTCGTATTGTGATTGTAATTCATCAAATATTGTTGGCAGTTGGTGTCACTAATAAAACAAGCAAAGTTGCATTAGGGACAAAAAGTCTTACAATAAAGAAGAAAACTGGCAATATTTAGAAAGAAGTCGGTCGTTCGTCGATTTTGTTTTCATGACTGTCATGGCAGAGACGAAGGATTGTACCGTAGTTTGTTATACAAGAAGTTGACATAAAACATCGGGTTTCAACAAACAAACTCATGCAAAACTTTAAATTAAATGAAGGATGGTAAACTTTAAAATTGCAAGTGACAAAAGTTTTTCTTACAACAATGGAAATTACGATAATTACCTTGATTATAACTTTGAATTTCAAAAGTTGTAACTCGGTCAGCTTCGACTTTAAACTTTGCTGTTTACAGTCGGTCTTTATTGTTTATTATGTTAGTGTTGTTTATGTTAACGAAATATTTGTTGATTAAAGTTGAGATATTAGCAGCTTGTGCTAAGACGAGTTCATATTCATAAAAAACAAAAACATATATGTCTGTTTACATAATAGAAACCATATGTTATTTTGACATCTATTTCCTAAAAATAATCATCCAGAAAAGACGAGTTAATTGATAAAGGATAGAACCGTGAAACTCAATTTTCTGGTTATTTGAAAAGTTCAAGAGTTTCTAGCTTAGGTGTCACATAGATAACTTCGGACTGTTTTAAAAGTGCTAGATCTGCATTATTTTCTATATCTTCGGTTAACTGACGCGTATATTCAAATCAAGAAGAGGAGGCCTGATTTATGTTATTTTGTAGAGGACCCTTGTAGTGTTCCATGCCAAATATCTATAATGGTAAGAATTATTTGTATATTTGATATGTAAGTCTAAGAGCAAGTCTGAATTCTCAATATCCAACGACCGACTACGGACAACATGCCATTACAACCTCTTACTTCTAAGTACTTGAGCTAACTTTACATACGGAAATGGTTTACTTTTGTTCCATATCGTTAATTATTTTGGGCGGCTATAAATTATACTTGACATATAACTGAGTCACCGTCAAGTCAAGTATTATAAGCATCAAAATAAATGTTTCTTGTAGTCTTATCCTTTTTGTCCGTATGTCATCAATTATTAGCTTGTCTGACGTACGTTAATTATTGTAATGATCACCCTCGATTATATACTAGCTTACATAAACTTTACCGTCAAACTATATTCGTAACATTTTAGTATAATATATACGTATCATTTTAATATTAATTTGTATGTAACATTTAATAGAAACTTGAAAGCGGTATGAGTTAGACTTAGTTCCGAGTTTCATAGAGCTTCATAGGGTTCACACTTAACCAGTCAGTGCTTTAATGTAAACTACAGTTTCACTACAGTACGATTTGTCATTTTTGTTACTAACGAATTGAGTTAAACATGTGCCAACCAGTTTGTTAATTGTCCGATTTGCAAGATGATAAGCTTAATCTTTTCTGACTGAAGTTATTGCCTAGCCAACAGGTAATGACATATTATCTCTCAAATATACAAACATGAACTCTTGTCAAACAAATCATTTTTCTATTTTCGGAAAACAAAAATAGTTAGATGTAAAGAAAAATTATATAATCTCACAAATAATATCTTAGATAAACTTAGTACGCTTGCCTTCTACTTCTTCGTACTTATTATAAAAATGCGTCTGAGAGGGTATCAGGTTTTATAAGCCATTTCACTCTCCCACAAAAATGATGTAAACAATTTTCTAGACCTGGAAAACTTTTGCGTTTTAAAAGAGTATTATAATTATATTTATATGAAAATAATTAAGTAACATGCTAATAGATAAATCTATAAGATCAGTGAGAAAAGTGAAACTTATAAAACCATTGTAATGTGAATTTTAACAAAAGAACTCTGTTTTACACTTTAAGTAAAAGTATGTTGGCAATCGATATATAACACATCTATAAAATCTATGAAACTCGTCAAAGTAATATTCGTGCAATATTGAAAAATTCGTGTGACGAAATTTGATTCAATGAAAAATATGCAGTACAAGTGTTTTAATTTAAATGAAAATAAATTAGTTCAAACTAATAGCATTTAACAAAGATTATAATCTATAATCTAATGTGATGAGCTTTATGACATTTATGAAGTCTAGTTTATTTTTGATTTAACAACAGAAATATTGTACGTTATTTGTATTTCTATTGGAAAGAAAATATTGAAAGTTATTTGCAACGGAAAATAACCTTTTGTACCTTCAAATGAATGTAAAGTACAGATTGACTGTTTAAAATATATGGGGAATAATAGTTAACCAGCAGCCGCTAAACGTTTTTCCACATGTAGCTGTTATTTATCTAGTTTTTAACGACCACACTGTATTCATAAGATAAATATATCAATACTTGACATACCTTAACTTTTTTAAAGAATGAGGTCAATTATTTTAACATTTTCTCTGCCAAACTTCTTTGAACCTAACTACGTCTGTCATTTATGATGGATAATCTTTCCCTGTCAAATTCTACGGTAAGAACAAATAATGAGATTCTAATGTTTACCATAAGCAATATCCATCATAGAACCCACCTCCTTAATCAAAATGAGAGTAATATCAGTTTTTTAAATTACTGTATAAGTTTACAATTTTCAGTTATATTAAATTTAGTTCAAAAATGAGTCGAAAACGAGCACGGTGACTCCGATAAATTTTCATATTATTATATGTAAAGAACAGGCAAATGCAATATAAATTGTATTATACAGTTTTTGTCCTGCCTTTATGTCTATATAGAGGATATTAAATGAGCGAAGGTTTAATGCTAAATTTATTGAACGAGTTGAATAAAATCATATTATGCGAGCCTCTTGTGACATTATATTGTTTTATTCAACGAGTTCAAGAAATTTAGTATTTAATCTAAACGGATTTTAACTTTTAAACTCACTTTTATAATCTTTTTATGTGATAATATGATTTTATTCAACTCGTTCAATACATTTACATTTACATTTAGTATTAAACCTACACTCATTCAATATCATCTATTTATTACACTGATGTGCCGCGGTTTATGTGATAAATGTAAATATAGCATACGCCTTTAGCGATATTGATATTCATTTATTGCACCCGAGTCATCACCCCTTTTCCAGATTTTTACAACAGTAGTTGTTAAGTGCCGTGTGGCAATTATAAAACATTTGCCCGTTCTTGTTCTTTGTGTTGTTATATTTTTCTGGTCC
Organism: Ruditapes philippinarum; assembly: GCF_026571515.1. Lineage (NCBI taxonomy): Eukaryota > Metazoa > Mollusca > Bivalvia > Venerida > Veneridae > Ruditapes > Ruditapes philippinarum. Next base: position 83,202 of record NW_026855353.1, read on the forward strand.
TTCGGGATCATTGATTGTTGAAGATTGAATATCACTTAAACCGGTCCTAGGAGGCGTGAGAAATGTTGCAGTTTTACATTATCTCTTATGAACAGACTCAAATAAACCGAATCTGCAATTTTGTATAGTATTCTTGTGTTTATTGCTTCAAAGGGATCACCTTTTTCAAAATTGTTTTACTTAATTAAAATTTAGGTTTCTTCGGTATCATTGATTCCAACATTTTAATGTTGAACATTGAATATCGCTTAAAGCAAGTGCTAAAGAGGGGGTAAGGGTCGTGAGAGATGTTACACTTTAACATTATCTCTCATAAACACACTTGATCAAACATAGTCTGCAATTTTTGTTGTTTTCATGCTTCAAAAGATCACCTAAATTAAATTATATTTTCCCTTGCAAAATAATGCAAAATTGCTTGCAAACCAAAAACAAGGCATGCACATGTGTTATCCCGTTGCTTTTATATAAAGCATGTTGATACTTTTAATCATATATGACATAATATCGAGATTTTCTCACACATCATGCTCCACAAAAATAATAACAAATGTCAATCTCTCACTTGGTGTTTGTTTTTTTTTTTTTTTTTTTGCTCTTTTTTTTGGTTTTCTGTTGCTTTTTGTTGTTGTTTTTAAGGATTTTTGTTTAATATAAAATAACTTCAGGTATTAGCATTACAGTTAACAATGAACGTCACCAATTTTTGATAAATGTGGTAATATAAATTCTGAATATTAGTAATGTTAACTTGAATCTTAATAGTGCCATTATTTTTGTGTTTTCACATATACCTTGCGGTTAAAATGTAGATGATGTTTTAGAAATGGATAACGACGACCTGCAACGGACACTATGATATCAAAAAAAGCTTACCACTGAACACATGGCGGTAAGATGAGCTAAAATGCAGAACGGTTTATTTTGGTTTTAGGACATCGACATTAATGAGATAAGCCGTCTATAAATCATTCTTGACATGCAATTGAGACAATCGTAGAAGTCAAGTTTAATAAGCATTTGAACAAATGTTTCTTGTCAAATAAAGTCTTATCTCTATGATATTTGATTTATATATATTTTTTGGATATCGCGATATGTTTACGTGTTATTTATAACTTACCCGCAAGATAAATGATTAACAGACAAGGAGACAATATTTCATTGTTCATTGCACAATGTATCGTTCTTAATTTAAAACTGTTAGACTTTTGTGTTGGGACAAAATACATGTATGTTAAAATGCCATATTTTTAACACTTAAGTAAAAATGAAACAATGTTTCCATAATGAGGAGTTTGATTGGAGTGAAAGAAGCCAAAAGTAGTATTCTTACAATCTTGAAGAATAAGAGTAGTATGAAAAGTAACTATAAAGTGTCACTTACTATTTGCGTAACAAACGTAATATTTGGGTACATGAGATAATTGACAATATGTTGCAATTTAATAAAAATATGAGATAATATTTGTAGACTATGTCTTATTTTTAATACACTCATTTAAAGTATTAATAAAAAATGAAATTTCAAATAAAGATTTCATTGGTTAATATAACAAACACAAATACTCCCCCGTCCCTAAACAAATATGAATCCTAATTGATAGTATCCCTTATGCAAAATACTATTACTCCTTTTTTATCTAAATACAAAGAGATGTTTAATATCATTCCTCATTTCGTTACAGGTGTTGACAGGTGTCGAAGGTAATAAAATAATGTCACTTTCCTGTCAAGAACGCCAATAAAAGATGTATGTATGCCACACTCAAAGTGTCAAAAAACATTATTGATATACATAAAATAGACTTTGAGCAACCTAATTTATGTTTGTTTCACACTGTTGTTAATGGTTTCGATGTCATAAATAAGATAAGATTATCTTAATTATCTACAAACACAGATGAATTTATTATATGTTCGAGAAACAGACTGGAAAAATGTTGAATCGTTAACAATATTTCATATAAAAAAGCGTATCTGGAAAAAGTACTTATTTTTACATAATTGCATTACATTTTGTTACCAAAGTAACGTATAAACATCACAAGAATGTGCATAGACAATTTTATTGTTCTTTTCGAACTACATTAATTAAGCCCAACAATTGTACAAATGTGGTTTACTCTTTACATATTAGTGGTGAAAAAGAGAATGAACGTCGAAAGATAAATTGAAAATATAGCATGCTCCGTTGATTGAAGCTGTTTATTGATGGTGCTAGGAAGTGTAAGCTACAAAAAACAACAACTCATTTTAGCAAATCGATCTTTACAAGAATTATAAATATTTCTAGACTAAAATATTTTTAAAACAGTTTCAAAACCCCTTGTTTAAGGTAGAATGCGACACTTTGCGAACTTTCGTGTAGCGTCTTGAAAATTGGCAAGTACAAAATTGACCATATTTCTGATTAGATTCCGTTATTTTTTGTTCCAATAGAATTGTCTATGAACATACTATATTTCTATGTATGTGGAGCAATGCTCTTTTTAGCCTACTCAGATTGCGCTTGCGCGAGAAAATATTACTTCCGATTTATTTTACGAACTTCCAACTCTTAAGCACTTCTGAAAATTGACCCAGTGTTAATGTTGCTAGATTACCTAATGACAAAATGGTTTCTAATGATTTAACTAAACGTTCAGTCAATTATCTAGACATTTGCACTGAAAAGTTGCAAATGGTTCATAGTGATAATTTTTTTACAATGATAACGCCTATAAAAGTACTTTTACATATTTAACAAAAGTACTGCATGAAAGCTGAACAATGCACTTATATAGTTTATTTTAGTAAATAAACTACATCAGTAGCCTATTCAATTTGTTGATTTCGAATAACTTGATTTTGCTTAAAAATGTGTAGTATTGCTAATATATGTATTTATAAATGTTGTACTCTTTTGACAAAATGTTGATTATTTACAAATCTTTACTGATGTACTGAGTACATATTTAAAAATGAAACACGATATGTATGGATACAAAACAAATTGAATGTTACATGTTAGTTTAACATTTTCAAATATGATACCATTAACAGTAGACATACATATATTTATTCGATTAATTTTACCCTGGTCCTGCTGAAGTTGATTAAAGGACTTGTCCAGCTATTGCCCATTATCAGTTTAGAGGATAACAAAATGAAAAGTTAAAGTTTTAGAGTCAAAATAGACTACACGGACGTGCAGGCTAGCGTGGCTGTCTACAGATGGCCAAGCCTTATAAATGTGGCCCCTGTACGGTAGGGTTTATATATACAGAATCAAGTTCAATTACTCCGAGGAATGCTGTATTAATAATATGTTGTTAAGTTACTGATATGCGTATATCAATCGTGATTTTGTGTTGGCGAGAAAAAGCACTTAACTACAGATAAAAATAAATCAACGACATTTTCCTACATACATTATGTAACAGAATGCCGCAAACCTTAATTTATCTTACAAGACTTGATCAAAACAAACTGTCTCACATAAATCCACAGATAGGAACATGGAAAAGAGATATACCACTTCATATATCTCACAAGAGAATAAAGAAATAATTATTCCTTCAAATTGTTCGCTTTTCAAGAAGGCAAAGCCATATATAATTCAGTAAAATCACTTAAATTTGTTTGATTTATTGCCGATAGTTTCTAAAAAAGCACCCACCAGAAAGCTTGAGTGGATATAGATAATTTAAAACAGTTTATTCCTGTCTTGAATTTTGTAAAAGTTTCAAGTCAAATACAATTACAAGAAGTGTGTCAGAGGTTCATCAAAATCTTACATTGATCACAAGCCAAGGTATTTTTTTTTAGTTTTATTTATTTGCATAATCAGGCCTCCGGCCCATACACATATATATATACAACATTATAATTTACATCTAAATATGAAGCATGAAGTCGAGGATTAACAATGACAAATTTCAGTTTACAATACCAATCTAACATAATATATATTGATATAAAAACACATAAATTCCTCTCAATAGGCTTACAATATCATCTGTTATTTAATAATGCTTGATACTTAAACAGAATCGAACTTTGCTTATAATGTATAATATCTAATGAACATTTGTACGCCTCCATAGAATATAAGAAATACATAAGCCTTCATTCTCAAAAAACAACCTGCAATGAGAGAACATGATAAACCAAATGGAAAATCAAAACACTGACAGAAAGTCTTCTCTTTTTTTAAAAGAGTAATTAATAAACATGGCTAAGTTTCTTATAACATTTGTACTGTCACATGACATCAGCCTGTAATATGTATCCAAAAGTAGGATTGTTAATAAACATTGATGGTATGAATTTTCCCCTGATTTCAGAATAAAGAGGAACATATAAGAACAAAATGAAACTCATCCTCGATAACGGTTTCACAATAAGGACAGAAACGGAAGTCTCTTGGAATATTCTTATGTCTACCCTGTTCAATCATTAAATTATGACATGAACTACGAAATTTAGCCATACTAGATCTAAACTTTTCAACATCAAGTATTGCAATATATTTTTCTAGATTATAATTTTGTTTAAAAATGTATATAACTATATAATTTACTACTAGAATCGGCACCGAGCAGTCAAATTTTGAATATACTGATCTTTCAACCTTTGTACATATTGCTTTTCAAAAGGTTTTTTGTTTATTACTTTTTGTTGTTCCCATGCATATCCAAACCCATTTGAATAAAGATTGTTTTTTACATCTGTTGCCCAATTTGTGTGCTCCCTACACTATCATAATGAACAAGCATTTCATAGCAAAGTTTACATACCTATTTCTTGGTAAATCAAGCAAACGTAACCAATACTTAATACATCGTTTTGCTGAATAAATATGCATTGGGAATCTGCCTAAATCACCCTAAAATTGCATCATTACATGCATTTGTTTGTACTTTTAAGACTCTTTTACAGGCATAATTTTGTACAATTTCTATACACTGTGGTTGTTTCATTCCCCATAATTCTGCCCCATATAGCAGCACAGATGAAACCTTAGAGTCAAATATTTTGAAAAAAATGTATTTGTAGATAGACATGAAAAACTTTGAAATGAACTAAAATATATACATAAGGACTTTTTTGGCCTTAACTGAATAGCTTCAGCCATCTTAAACAAAGATAGCCTATTTGTAAAATAAATTCCAACATAAATTTAAAGCCATTAACTATCTCTAAATTATTTGTTTGCATATGACCATCTCTCTCTTCTTGCCACACATCCCACCCTTTTTGAATACAAGAACTTTTGTTTTTGATATATTAACAACTAACTTGCTTTCAATGCAAAATTCATGTAATAAATTAAATTGTCTTTGAAGACCTACAATAGTGTCCGAAAGGAGAGCGATGTCATCTGCAAACATTAGAAGAAATATTTCCATAGTATTTGGAAACAGTTGCAAACCTTTTACATTGTTATTACATAAAAGTGTATACAATTCATTGATAAACATGTCAAAAAGAATCGGACTTAATCCTATAGGACAGGAGAATACATCAGTACAACCATCATTAGTTCTAACACATGCTTTTACAGAGGTGTAAATAGCCTTTATTGACTTATATAAATGACCTTTAACTCCATGATCCCTTAAAATATCAAATAACTTCCAACGATCCACAGAATCAAACGCCTTTTGAAAATCAACAAAAGCAACATATACAGTTCTGCCTTCATAATTTAGATACTTATTTACAACTGAATATAAAACGAAAGCATTATCTATTGTTGAATAGCCAGCGCGAAAGCCTGCCTGAGATTCAGTTTTTTTTATTGAAAGCTTCTACATAAAAAGTAATACGCTTTAGTAATAATTGAAATATATATTTTTACTAAATACATCTAGCAAGGCTATACCTCTATAATTATTTGGGTCATTTAAACTTCCTTTCTTATGTATTGGAATAATTATAGATTTGGCCCATAAATCTGGAAATTCACCTTTTGAGAACAATCTGTTAAACAACTTACATATAAATGGTAGTAAAACATTTAAACCATAAACAAAGTGTTGTGGAACAAGAGTGCCACCTGTTGATTTATGAACATTTAAAGCTTTTACGCTTTCAATGATTTCATCATATGTAATACAGGAGTTAAAAATAATATTTTCAATTTCATCAAAATTTTCATTTATGACAGTATCACTTCCTGGACTAATTTCACTGGAACTGGAAGAAGAGAACAATTGGTTAAAATGCTCATACCAGTCATGTAATGATTCATTTGGAACTGATTTCGACCTTTTAGACAAATTTTTGCAACTCCCGCCAAAAGACTTTTTGGATTATTAACTGAATTTTTCCATTTTTGTCAAAATATTTTTATTATAACACAATCTTTTGTTTTTACATAATGATTTGTAGTTCTGTTTACTAAGTAGATAATTGTTTAAGCTGTTAGCACATCGTTTTAATCTGAAATCATTCAATTTCTTTCTACAATATTTCTTGGCCTCTTTACAGTCTTGATCAAACCACTTTTTATCTTTATTTAGCAAATTTCCTTTTAAATATTATAAAATGATTGACTACTAAGACAAATTGCATTTTGTAATTCAAATAAAATATCATTTACATTAGACTCTTTATCATCTATCAATTTATCAGCTGTATCAAGGCACCCGTTTAATACATTTTCAGTTATACACTGCAAATATTCATTACAGTTGTTTTCATTTAGTGAATAATAATAATGAATATAATCATTTCCTTCTTTATCAATTTGATATATAATTATCTGTCAGTAGCCAAAGGCTTAACGGTAAATGACTACTTTCTACATTTGTCAAAATTTCAAATTTCTGTACCTTTTCTAAAATATTTTTAGAGACAATAAAATAATCAATTGTGCTACACCCATTTTGATTGACAAATGTGAAATCATCACCCCCAAATCGCCCATTTACAATATAGCATGAATATACTTTGCAAAATTCAATCAACTCTTTTCCAAATCTATTAATTTTTGTGTCTTGAGAAAGCCTTTGCATGCCAATGTCACCATCAAGAATATCATTATATTCATTCAATTCTGGAGTATATACATGGCTGGTATTCAAATGTCAGTATTATGATACATGAAGTACTTTTTTTAAAACAAATACACAAACTTTCATGTGAAACAATTTTTCCTGCGTCTCATCCTATTTTCATTAAAGATCAGTTTAGTTTAATTTAATTAATAGAAAAAAGATACTAGTGTTTCTCAATTTGCAAATAAGTCCGAATTCATCACGATTGGCTTTACCACATGACCAAATTTATCAGAGTTAATATTTATGATTATTTATTATATTAACATTATGTTCATTTCTGAGTGCTAGTCATATTCAAAAAATTTACATACACGTACCTTCACTACTACATTTTAATCTGAGAAATATTGTATATCTTAGTAAAATACTTCAAATGATATTACATAATGTCATTGTTATGTTAAATGATAACTCAAAGGATGCCATTTCCACTTAACATCTCGTTTTGCTGACTTTCTTTCATAATTATAGTCTAAGATAAATAATTGTTAGTTCTCTAATTTCTTTCTTTATGATAGTACTAATAACTCGATAGAAATATTTTATTTTAGAAAAAAAAATATGTGTAGATATTTATCGATTATCATGTGTTCTTTTTTTAATAATTTATGTATGTAAAACTTTCGGTTTTAACACTATTTTCTTATGCCAATCCATTGACCTTTAAGTTTACTGAAATCAATTAGCACTATTGTCAATCTTACCTACCATGTGTATGCTTACAATCTATCACAAAATGAGTGTCGGACAGCACTATTCCTGAGGAAGGAATGGCATATTCAAGGATTTGTATTTTATTTTTTATCTTACATTTTTATTTGTCCTATGGTATTAAATCATCTCTTGGCTTTCATCATTCATCATTCAAATGCCAGTAAAACCATTTTTTGAGTAGCAGTACTTTAAGATCCGGTGAATGAATCAAGGTAGAAGATATCAGGCATATTAGGAATATTTAGCAAATAACCGTCAGAGAGTTTACCGGCTTAATTATTGTTGCTTTCAATGCTTTATTGCTTTAAATTGTTTTATTTACTTTGACATGACAAAATGGCAAGTAATGCTTCCAAGAGGATACGTCAAAATTCAGACAATTTTAAAAAAAACCAAATTAACGCATGCTTATGAAAGCTTGACAGACAAAACGACACTAAACCAAATACATGTATATTGATTAACAGTTGAGACAGTCACATGCACATTTGTTTTTCTTAAGAAGGAAAATATCACCATACTACAATAACATATAAATTGATTAGTCCCAATGTTAGATGTATTTATATTTTAAAGCTTGATAGTTACATTTAAGTCTTTGTTGTATGTTTAAAACTGTACTCGTACAATAAGTCGCCTTATTTTTTATTATTTCTTTTTGTATCTCATATTATGACGTAGATTAATTCGATTTCCGTAACTTATTTTAAATAAGCATTTGTCAGGTAAGTTGTACACATACTTTGAAAATAAAAGGTGTTTCATTCAATATTCAAAAAATCCAGATATATCTACACACGTGTAAGATATTTTCTGTTGTCTTGTTTTATAGATGCCTGCATACTTCATAAACACATTTATTCTAGTATTGATGAATGGTGATTGCTGCCTTTCTCAAGAAATAGATGCCATTATTATGTAATTGAGTTGAAGAGGCATTTAAAAGAAGTCGTAAATCAAATACAAATTTAACATCTCTGAAGATGGCATTGGCCAATTATAATATATCATTGCGAAAGACGAAAATACACAGGTTGTTAGTTTTTGTAAAGATATGTATTCTTCGTTATCGTATTTTGAATTGCTTTATTTTCCCGGAATAAAGTATGTAATTTCCGGTTGATATCATTGACTTGTCATTACTCAAAAACATTTCTGATCATATAAACGTTTTATAATTCCGGCAAAAGGTACAATCACATTTTAAGTAATATTTAATGATTTATATAAAGAACATTCTGTGTTGTTTATAAAATATACTTGCATATGTTCTTATGTTTATGAAATGTATAGTAGGTTGTTTTGCCCGAATCCTATTTAGATAATCCTTTTATTCATTTTAAGCTTTACATGTGCCTGATGCACACCCAAAAGCTAACATTTTTGTTATAGCTTTTTATAAAAGATTCAAACATTAACAAATCCGTATAAAACATAAACAATCACTTATATTTAATAATTATTCTCTGCAAAGCTATTTATGTATAAATATATTGGTTTCTCCCTTAAAATATGTACAAAGGAGAAAACAATTTATATTTTTATTGATTTAGAATAGATAGCAATGAATCTACTTACACAAATACAAGTCGAAACGTACACAATGAAACGAATGATTTAACTTAATTTCATTCGTGGAAAAATAATCCACAATCATAAAAAGAGATAAAAAAACTTATTTCCCACTATATGCGGCTAGGCGTTTGATGATAATCATTATGTAAAATAATGTTTAAAATCCCTTTATTTCTGTACGCTAATTAATTGCAAGTTCCGTTGTTATAATTGATAAAATTATAGAATGGCAGAAGCATACTGCACAATGTTTGCGCTGTATTTTTAATGTTGAAATCGAGTAAAGGGAATCTGATTTAGCAGACGAACAATCTTTCCTGTAAAGAGCTCACAGAAATATTAGCGTCACCTAATCAAATAGTACATCTTTATCCAAGTTATGAATAAAGTCTTTACAATAAATTACAATTTGTCAATCTTCAACAAAATAATTTAACAGTAATTTTGCTCGCAAACAAATCAGTTTATTATTCTGAATAAAGTGATTCCTTGCTTCCATAAATATCAAGTAATAATTGATAGGTTATGTACATAAAAATCGTAAATTTGCATTGAACAGATATCTGCAATGACCATGTGTTATATGTTTAAAAGCCGACATTCCTTGATGTATTTAGACCAAGGTTCAAAGCTTTGATGAAGCTGACATTGTGATTTTTATGCCGGATCCATTAACTAATTATTAATGTAAATAGCTGCCGGTTTCTTTTTGCCGCGCCGGTTTTTGGAAAATTCAACCCCTATTTGTACGCGCTTTAAAATATGAAAACTATCTTAAATTGTTATATTTACTAAAATGTTTTAAAGGTGATATGTTTTGTTTTTCTATCTTTACTACTTGTTTGTAAAAATGCATATACAGTTTGCATTTGCCAGTAACAACTCTGAGATGACTAGTAAGATAGGTCCGAAATGATGAAATACAGGTTCGAACAATGCTCAGGTCATTTTCTCAAAGCTAAATTATTGACTAGTGAAATGTCAAAAACAAGTTTAAAAATCGCATGCGTGCTTTTGAGATTATATGGAAAATTTGCATAATAAGCAGACGACATGGATGTGCACTTTTGTGACCATAGTACTTTATACTAAAGTTCAAAAGATATATTTGCACCTGTATTAATAACTGTATCACAGCGATAATGATGCCAAAAAATAAAGTAAAACGTAAAAACCTGATAAATAACATAAAGTGATTGTGATCAAACGACAAAATTGTCAGAATTATAAATCATTAGTACACGTCATATAATATAATGTGTAAATGTTTTGTTACATGTGAACTTCAGTTACGTAACTTTGAGCAATTTGACGTACTTTATCACCATTAATGACTTAGAATTCGAACTTTCCGTCCTTTATTGGTCAGTATACTTCATGATACTTTAAATAAATACCAACTGTTATTTCAGTTTCTTCACATCAGAATCATCTATATTTCTTATTCTTTCAGATACGCGAACAAATCGTGCTATTCAAGTTATATGAACATTAATATGGTGGCACAAATGCATCAATGTACTTTTAATGTTTGTTTCGTATTGTGTTTAGATATTATATTGTAATTCATCAAATATTGTTCGCAGTTGGTATCACTAATAAAACAAGAAAGTTGCTTTAGAGACAAAAAGTCTCACAATAAGTAGAACACTGGCAATAATTAGAAAGAAGTCGGTCGTTCGTCGATTTTGTTTTCATGACCGTCATGGCAGAGACAAAGGATTGTAAAATTGTTTGTTATACATAAGTTGACATAAAACATCGAGCTTCAACAAACTAACTCATGCAAAACTTTTAATCAAATTGCTTATTCAAAGCAATTTCTACTATTCGAAACATTTTATCATGTTAATAGAATAGAAAATAATGGTAATTCACTTAATGCATGAAAGTTCAACAATACAATGGTCATTTCTAATGATATTGCGATGTTTGTAATGTTATAATAACAACGGTTCAACCTTTTGATAAATCGTCTTATTTAAGTTTTTATAGCAAAACATTTAATCTTTCAAATTGATGTTCTTGTGAAAAACCGAAGGGTAATAATAAAATACAACTATTATTTTTTTCGAAAAGGAATGACTATCTACCCATAATTTACATATGATATTATATAAAAGAAATCGATATTATCAAACAGATTTGATTAAAAACGGCACACAATGAATCTTTATGTATTCAACACATATTTTAGTTGCATGTTATAACAATGAGTTATTGAGGAAATGTACTGACATAAGCTTTTCGTGATATTGCGAAAGGATGGTCAACTTGAAAATTGCAAGTGACGAAACTTTTGCTTAAATGCAATTGAAATTTATCAAAAGCTTTAAATCTTTACAACGATAATTACATTGATTCTAACTTTTTATTTCAAAAATTGTAACTCGGTCAGCTTTGACTGTAAGCTTTGCATTTGTTTTGTTTCGGTCTTTAATGTACTTTATGGTAATGTTGTTCTTCAAACGAAATGTTTGTTGATTAAAGTTGAGATATTAGCAATTTGTGCTACGACGATGTCATATTTATGAAAAAGAAATATATAACCGCACAATTTGTCTGTTAACATAATAGAACACATTTTGTTATTTTGACATCTATTTCTTAAAATAATCATCCAGTATAGAAGAGTTAATTGCTAAAGGATGGATCCGTGAAACTCAATTTTCTGGTTGTTTGAAATTTTCACGACTTTCTAGCATAGGTGTCACATAGATTATTTTTTATTGTTTACAAATTGCTAGAACAGCATTGTATTTCTATACCTAAAGCTCACTGACGCGTATATTCAACCTTTATTATATTGCAATATAAGTTGTAATCTAAATTTCAGACTAAAATATTTATTCGCGTAATAAATCAAACTGTTTAACAGTTTGCATTAATAGATATAGGTGTTTACATTTATTTTGCATTCATATCAATGAAACAATGTGGTATTATATAGACTTTTTTTCTGTTTCCTTAACACTCAACTTGAAAATTAACTGATAGAGTATAATATTCAAGAGGCCTGATTGATGTAATTTTGTAGAGGACCATTGTAGTGTTTCATGCCAAATATCATTGTTGGTTTGGTTCGAAATATTTTTATATTTGATAAAACTAAGTGATCCGTGGAGCAAGTCTGCATTCTCAATTTCTTAGCACTAAGCTTTTATTTTCACACAAGAATACTTAAACATCCAAGGAGCGTCAGTTGGCCGAGTGGTTGAAGGTCGTCACACTCAAACCACTTACCCGGCATCACTGTAGGTTTGATTCCCGACAGGGACTTTGAACGTCTTACTTAGTCGTTTGCTCGTGTCTGAATAAAAATGGAAAGTCGCCATATTACCTCTATTTTGTTGGTGCGTTTTACAATGTGCTTGTTTCTCGCAGTATTTCTGATCATGGAATCAAGCACAAATATTGTTAAATACCACATAAGCCGCTATGAATTATATTAACAGTTGTAGTAAAGGAAAGTAAGATATTGCTACATGACAAATATCTTAGCGTTTACCCTCATTTAATTTCTGAAGAGATGTTTATTTAGAGATATCATTTTAAGGGTTTTAGCCCTTGTGACCTACTACTGTATCGGATTGAAACCAGTCCAATAATCTTTGTAACGTGTCCCATATAGAAAATTCATGTAAAGAATGGTCAGAATAAACCTGAATGTTTTAGAGGATATGCTGTTGAGAGAAATTGTGGAGTAAACGACCCACTACGGACAAGACCAACATCATGCCATTACAACCTGTTACCTCTAAGTACTTGAGCAATGTGTGCTAAGTTAAGCTTTAATACCGTAATGGTTTATTTTGGTTTCATACCATCATCGAATCATCGTCAATTATTTTGGGCGTCAATTTATTAAATTTGACATATAATTGAGCCAGTCGCCAAGTCAAGTATTATAAGCATCAAAATAAATGTATTTAGCAGTCATTTCTTCTCTCTTAAAAGGCGGTGTCTTATTTAAATATAATTCACTTTGCAGCTTAAGTCCAAAATATGATAAACAAGATCATGAAGGAAGGCGGCATTTAATGAACGCAAATCTGGTTTCAATATACAGGACAGTGCATGTTGACATTTTGTTTTTTACTTTTATTTTCAATTTCAATATGCACTCACAATACTATTCGCGCTTCTGATTACATATAGAAGCATTATATGCCTTCAACATTTAGCACCATGTGTAACATCAGCCATAAATTAAAATAGTGGGGACTTTTATTTGAAAGCGGCATAAGTTAGACTTTGTATTATATTATTTCACATTACATGTCCATCTCCTTTCACCCTTATGTCCACTCCAGGTTTTTGTTTGGTGCCTTCTGGGTGTCCTACTTGAGTGTGTCGGGGGCCGCGTCCTGTGAACGTTCACTTTACCTTGTTGATCGTAAAACTACACTTTCTACATAGACACTGCAGCACTTTTTGTAATGCTTGCTATTAGCGAATAGATTTAAACATTTGATAACTAGTTTGTTTACTGTACGATTTTGCAATCTTATTCAGCCTGATCATCTCTAATTGAAGGAATTGCCTATCCAACAGGTAATGACATATCATCTCTCAAATATACAAAAATAATATAACACTTGTCAAAAAAAATGGTAGATAAATCATTTTTCTATTTTCGAAGAATTGTTTAAATGTAAATGAAAATTCTATTATCACAATTAAACAAATAATATTTTAGACAAATTTAGTGCGCTTGTCTTCTACTTGTTCGTACTGATAATAAAAAGGTGTCTTGGAGGGTATAAGGTTTATAATTATAAGCAATTTCATTCGCCCAGAAAAAATATATCGATGGTCTCACAATAAAATGCTGAAGGTTCAAAAAGTAAAGTTTTAAGGTGACAGAAAAATATGTTTTCATAAAAAAATACAAACAATATAAGAAACTTTTCATTGCCAATTTACATCTTATTTAACTTGTATTCAATGTGTGATAACATTGTAAATGTAATATCATTCTGTCCTTTTGCTAAGAAATCAAGTCCGGCATTGTATCATACGTAAATCTAGCTTCGGCATTATAAAGAGTAATATAAAATACCCGATGTGCTTTTTGGGTCAGAAAGTTACAGCTCCAGGTTTTTATTTTATAATTGAAGTGGTTTAGGTAATTGATATTGTCACGATTTTGCTGTTTGAAACTAGTTTAAACGGACATTATTCTTCAGGTGTAAGGCTAAATTATAAATGGTGACCACATACAATCTTTGATGACAAAAAATCTTGTGAGTACAGATACAATAATATTGATTCATTTTTTCTTATTTTTTCTTTTTATAATTTATTTTCTTGTTTGTTTTTTTCTTTGCACATTTCTTGTCACAAGCTAGAACTAAATTTCTGTAAATGTATCAGCAATTGCCATTCAATGTAGGATAAACTATGTATTTATGAACAGTTTGCAAAAATGTGTCTTTAAAGGAAATTTTCCAAAATAAAATCAAGAAAAAATTCAGGTAACTTTTAAAGCATTTGATACAACTTCTAATATAAATCGACTACACACTTTATAGTTTGATAAACAGGATCAACACATTAAGACGAAAACTTTAACAACATTCAAAACGAACTATTAAAAAAATATTTAGTTTAAAATTTGGATAAGATTTTTACAACCTTACAATGGAAATGCAATATCATAACAGTAATATCATGTTAAGAAAAGTGAGAGAAACTTTTCAATCAATTTGCGATTTGGTTTCGGTTTGATTTTAATAACCGAGGGATCACTTTGTTTCCAGATTTGTATACTTCACAACAGCAGGTGTCAAGTGCTGTGTGGCAGCTGTAAAAGTTGTCCCGTACTTCATTTCAGTGTTGTTATATTTTCTGGTCCTTCGGGATCATTGATGCCAGCACTATCAAGTGTTGAGAATTGAGTACCTCTCAAACCGGTTCTTAGAAGCTTGAGGGATGTTGCACTTATACATTTTCCCTAGGGCATGTTTAGACTCAATCAAAACGAGTCTGCAATTCTTGTGTAATTTTGTTTTGATTAATGCTTCCGAGGGATCACTTCCAGATTTTTATAAAAAAGAGAAGAAAAAAAAAGGAATCCCTAAAGAAAGCCCAACAAGACAAAATTGAAAATGTTACAGGCTCGGTTTGATTGAGCCTGTTCATGGACGGTAATGGAAAGTGCAAGTTACCGTCCACGCCCCCTAGCACCACCGGCTTAAGCAGATTTCAACATTTAATCATGGTAATGGTAAATATTTTGAATTTAGAAACATCCGTAGATGTGTTCATACGGCGGTTATCATGGGACCTTCAATGTGACACTTCCTTGCCATTCCATTAAAAGTGGCGTATGGTCCCCAAGTAAACCTAAACGAGGAAAAAATGGGCGGAACTAAATAAATGGGAATTTTGAAAGGGGATCAGAGGTTATGAAGCCTGCATATCACAGATATGACGTCAAAAGACAAATTTAAAAAGCAGGAAACATATAACATAAAGCATATTGAGTAATATTAAACATAGAAATTACCAAAATCAAATAATCTTGTAACAGTGTATGGGCACGGGAACTGGGGCTACTAAAAGACTGCCACCCAGGCGGCAATTTTTAATACGTCATGAACTGTTAAGCTGGCCAATTATTTTCATCAAACTAACATACTCAAAATAACGCCATTGTGCCATAGTTATTGAATGAAAGTTATCATTTATTTCTACAGTTTACTGTCAACGTATTTTCAGGAAAAAAAACAAGAAAGAAAGAAAAAAAAGAGATAACATTAATACTGATTCCTCTTGTGATTGATACAGTGTTGATCAAGATGTCAAATTATCAGTGTGTGGGAGTTGGTCTTAGAAAGAATGGTATTCTTTTGGAAAAACTGAATTTATTTTGTTGCAGGTGATTATATTTCGACTTTCGCAGAGGCAAGTCTTTGTGTATGACATTGGTAGAGACTCATTGACAGTAGGATTTGAGTTTCTGTGCTTTTTGATTTCTTTGAAATCTTTGTCAGAGTAATGCAACTTGTATAGTATATCGCCATTAACTGTGTACTTGAGATTTCTTATGTCCGTGACAACAGGTTCGCCAACGGTCTGATACATGTAAAATATTTTAATTTAGAGAAGTCACTGCATAAATGGTAGTCGCCATACTTCACTTGATATAGACTATCTTGTCTTTCTCTCGAATCCTGAATGAGTTCAACGTATCGCTGTTGGATATAAATGTCCTTGTTTTTTTGTTGTTGTTTTTTTTTTCTTTTCTTTTTTCCCCTTCCAACCGCTGCATGGACGCTGTCGCGTTCCATGTAGGTATGTCCTTTTTCAAGAAATTTCTGCACCAATTTCAATATTTTGTGTAACTGCAAACCGGGAAGAGCACATGATAAAGTTACATGTCTATTTTGGTAAGTACAACCATCACTGTATAAAAAAAACACTTTCTCAATACCAGTTAAATTTATGTTTTCAAGGTAATCTATGATGCAATTTGCGAACTTGCCAGCCCCTAAATCCGTCACTGTTTCATTGCAAAAGTAGGTCATTACTGATTATGAGGAAAGGTAAAATATTATGGCAGCACAATTTTGTTTTATAGAACATGCAACTTGTCTGTAGTTTTGGGCAAAGTAGAAGACTTTGTAAATCCATTGTTATGACTTTCAGTTTTCTACATTCTTCCTTGTCTAAAGTTTTTGAATCTTGTGCTTCTTATTTTCTTTTTATATGTTCATCATAAACATCGTGTTGAACTGTTTTTGCCTTATAACCTACACAAAGACCACATTGATCTTTTTTGGGCTTATAGAAGGCTAAATTCAGTTCAAGGAAAAGTTTAGTGAACTGCGTTATCCCATTAACTGATTCATTGTTTTCATTTGATGTTTCTTGATAATGCTACTATTCGTGTTTGCATACTGTTTGTTTTGCAGAGCTTCTTTTCTTTTAACTTAGGTATTACAATAGCATTATCATTAGCATTATATCAGACCTAATATCGCAAGGAAGAACAATGACTTGCATACAACTTTTTCACCCCTTCAACTTTAATATGATAATTATAAGATAACTTTCTCCTGCTTACGTAGATTTCGGGTTTGGTTTTTTATGTACTTTCTCGGGTGTAATGTCCTTGGATTTCTTTCCACACAATATCTTGTCTTTCCATCATTGGCTTTACCATAACCCTGATAGCGTTTTCCTTCCATTCTTAATTGTTTGTTTTGAATAAAATGTGACCTCTTTTCCAATTGTTCTCACTGTCTCCTCCCTTACTATGATTCCGTTTACTTCACTCGCAAAAATCGCATCACTATCTTAGTCGCTATCGTTACTGTCTTATCTTTTATCATTCAAAGTCTACTCTGGATTGTCGACACAATCATCAAAATCGTGTAGTTTCTTCTAAGAATTCAAAATTTTTCTCATCGACAGGACATTTGATCATATATTCACTTTTCTCACTTATTTCAAACGTGTTTGCATCAGACTCACTACTAGTATTCAAGTATATTTCATTGTTGTTTTTGTCGCATAAACTGTTCGTATTCACTGGACTGCTGCAGGTGCTGTAACTGTAAATGTCACTGTTGCTGGTTTCAAATTCACTGAGCAAACTTACTACACTTCCCTGCATCAACTACGCTATATATATTTCATTACAAATTTAACATTCATTTCATTATTGCTAGCGTCATATGCACCATTAACATTTATTCTATATTGCTAGCGTAACATGCACCATTAACTTTTATTTCATTAATGCTAGCGTTATATGAACCATTAACATTTATATCATTATTTCTAGCCTCACATATACTTTTAAAGTGGCATTCTGCCCATCAAAGGATAGATAGTGAGTGAACAGGTGAAAGTCAAAATAAGTTTACATTCTGTCATAATTCCTTTTAATTTAATAATTTACTTTGCATAAACAATAAATAACGCAATGTCTGTAAATATCCATTATAATTTACCTGTAACCGTCAGATTATAAAAAGAGTGGGGCAGTCTTTTTATTCTTTTGCAGATTTAAATTTTGAATGAACCATTCACATGAACCATTAATATTTAGTTCATTCTTTCTAGCGTCATATGCACTTTAAACATTCATTTCATTATTGCTAGCGTTACAAGCACCATTAATATTTATTTGATTTTTTCTAACGTCACATGCACTTTTAACATTTATTTCATTATTGCTAGCGTCATATACACCATTTACGTTTATTTTATTATTGCTAGCGTCATATGCACAATTAACATTTAATGTTACCCGCACTCCAGAGCATACCCATTGATTGGTTTATTTTATTTCTGGGATTATCTTATTGTGACAGCAGAGAAAGGGATAACGATAGAAATATCATATCGTTCATTGGATATTTCTTTCTGGGGTTTCATATAGTGACAACAGGGAACGTGTTTTTATTTTTGCCTATTATACAAAAGAGAAAGAGCATAAAAACACTCGGCAATCTGATATATACTCGTTTTTTTTAATTCAAAAGAAAATAAAATAGTTTAGATAGCATATGTGCAATAATTGTCAAATGACTTTGTTTTCAAAGATAATATTATTATAATCTTATACGATTAGCATTATGAAGTCTAACATATCTTTGATTTTACAACAGAAATAGTATACGTTATTTGTATTTCTATTGGAAAAAAAAATCTTGAAAGTTATTTGCAACGGAAAATAACCTTTTTTACCTTCAAATGAGTGTAAAGTACAGATTGACTGTTTTAATAATATATGGGGAATAATAGTTTACCAGCAGCCGATAAACGTTTTTCCAATCGTAGCTGTTATTTATCAAGTTCTATATCTAGGTTGTTAACGACCACACTGTATTCATGAAGATAAATATATCAATACTTGACATACTTTAACTTTTTTAAAGAATGAGGTCAAATAGTTCAACATTTTCCCTGCAAAACTATGTCTGTCATTTATCATGGAAAACCTTTTCCTGTCAAATTCTACGGTAAGAAAAAATAATGAGATTCTTAGGTACGCAGTTGTACTTTTTCAAGAGCAATATCCATCATAGAACCCACCTCCTAAATCAAAATGAAAGTAAAACCAGTTTTTTTTAATTACTAAGTTTACAATTTTCAGTTTTGTTAAATTTAGTTTAAAGATGAGTCGAAAACGAGCACGGTGACTCCGATATATTTTCATATGATTATATTTAAAGAACAGGCAAATGCAATATAAATTGTATTATACAGTTTTCATCCGGCCTTTATGTCTATATAGAGGATATTGAATGAGTGAAGGGTTGATACTAAATTTATTGAAAGAGTTGAATAAAATCATATTATGCGAGCCTCTGGTGGCATTGTATTGTTGTATTCAACGAGTTTAATATATTAAGTATTGAATTTACCCGAATTTAACCTTTTTAACTAAACTTTTATAATCTTTTCAACACATACCTGAAATAAGAACAGTAACCTGTTATTCATTGACGCGCCAAAGTGTAATGCTGACATTAGCGCGCTTTTATGCTATGTTTGTATCATAGTTTGGAGACCTTTCTGTTGAAAATGTGTCAGGGTTAAATCGTATACATATACATGCACAGTGCGTTAACTGGAGTGCGGGTATTAGTTACCCGCACTCCAGAGCATGCCCATTGATTGGCTCATTTTTGCTGGGGTTTACATATTGTGGGAAAGCGACAGAAATGTCATATTCAGATGTTCGTTCATTGGTTCATTTTTGCCGGGGTTTCATATTGTGACAACAGGGAACGTGCTTTTATGTTTGACTATGATACAAAAGAGAAAGAACACCAAAACACTCGGCAATCTGATTGATACTCGGGGCTACGCCCCCTCGTACAAATCAGATAGCCTCGTGTTTCGGTGCTCTTTCTATTACTTGTATATTACGCAAATGACGTCACATCATTGTGTTATTTTACTAGTGTAATATTGTTTTATACTATTATAAATGACTTTTATCACATAAAGCGCGGCGCAAATGTGTAATAAAACCATTTAATAAAAACGATATTACACTAGTGTAATAACACTTGGACGTGACGTCATTTGCACTATATATAAACATAGCGTTAAAACGCGCTAATGTTAGCGTTACACTATGGGCGCGTCAATGAAAAGATGACTCGTTTTAACAGTTTACTGTTCATATTTTACAAAATATTATTACTAGTATATAATGTGATAAATAGAATATTATATTCGTTTACAATACTAAATTTATTGAACTCGTTGAATAAAACAATATTATGCTCGCCAGATTCTCCGCATAAATAGAGGATATTGAATGAGTGTAGGTTTAATGCTAAATTTATTGAACGAGTTGGCGAGCATAATATTGTTTTATTCAACTAGTTCAATAATTTTAGTATTGAATCTTAGTGAAATATGAACTTTTGGTGTTCACAAGGTGAAGTATATTTCGATCTTACACTAAACTAAACAAATTTTCTTTTATTATATGCAAAGAAAAGTTTTAAAAAGACATTAAATCTAATACGGAATGAAAAGCGCGCCAAATAATAATACAACGTGACCTCATTTACGACGTCACGTCATTAAGTTGTGACCCAGTACTGTGCACGCTGGTATTTCACTGTAACAACGTAAGGGGCTTAAATTCAAAACAGTGAAATTATCAAAGTGGTAATTTCACTGTTTCAAACAGTGAAATTACCAGTTTTATATCACTGATATATTTCTATAAACCACCGAAAAGCATGTAATAAATGGCTTTATTACAATTCTGCGCTGCGGTTTATGTGATAAATATAGGATATTGAATGAGTGTAG
This sequence comes from Ruditapes philippinarum, assembly GCF_026571515.1. NCBI lineage: Eukaryota > Metazoa > Mollusca > Bivalvia > Venerida > Veneridae > Ruditapes > Ruditapes philippinarum. The sequence continues at coordinate 104,333 of NW_026855353.1, forward strand.
TTTAATACTAAATTTATTGAACGAGTTGAATAAAATCATATTATACGAGCCTCTGGCGAGCATAATATTGTTTTATTCAACGAGTTCAATAAATTTAGTATTGAATCTACCCGAATATAATATTCTATTTATCACATATATAAAATAAGTAAACTTTTTTAAATGAGTAATTTTTCAATGATGCGCCTATAGTGTACCGCTAACATTAGCGCGCTTTAACGCTATGTTTATATATAGCGCAAATGACGTCACGTCAAAGTGTTATTACACTAGTATAATATCGTTTTTATTAAATGGCTTTATTACACTCCTGCGCCGCGGTTTATGTGGTAATATGATCTAATTCAACTCGTTCAATAAATTTAGTATTAAACCTACACTCATTATATATCCTCCATTTATTACACTCCGCGGTTTATGTGATAAATGTATATATAGCATACGTCTTTAGCGATATTGATTTCATATATTGCACCCGAGCCATCACCCCTTTTCAAGGCGTTAAATGCCGTGTGGCAGCCATAAAACATTTGCCCGTTCTTGTTGTCAGTGTTGTTACATTTTCTGGTCCTTCAGGATCATTGATCGTTGAAGATTGAATATCACTTAAACCGGTCCTAGAAGGCGTGGGAAATGTTGCATTTGTACATTTTCTGTTATGAACAGAGTCAAATTATCCGAATCTGTAATTTCTATATAAAATTCTTGTGTTCATTATTTTTCAAAATTGTTTTACCCAATTAAAATTTAATTTTCTTCGGGATCATTGATTCCATCACTTTAATGTTGAACACTGAATATCGCTTAAGAGAGGAGTCGTGAGTGATGTTACACTTTTACATTATCTCTCATAAACAGACTTGATCAAACAGAGTCTGCAATTTTAAACAATATTGTTTTCATTGCTTCAAAGGGGTCACCTAAATTAAATTATGTTTTCCCTTGCAAAATATTGCAAGATTGCTTGTAAAACAAAAACAAGGCACGCACGTATCCCATTGCTTTTTTATATGCTTTACAAAAATAAAAACAAATGTTCATCGCTCATCAGTGAGTGTTTTTTTATGTGGGGTGGTTTTCTTTTGTTTTTTGTTTTGTTTTTTCAATATAAAAGAACTTCAGGTGTTAGCATTATAGTTAACATTAAACGTCATCAACTGGTGATAATATTCTGATGAGTATTAATGTTAACTGGAATCTTAATAGTGTCATCTGAGGATCGTTGCTGTGTTATCACATATACCTTGTGGTTCAGATGTAGATGATGTTTAAGAGATGGCTATCGACCACCGACAACGGAAATATGATATAAAACATAAAGCTTACCTCTGAACACATGGGGGTAAGATCTAAATGCAGAACGGTTTATCTTGGTTTCAGGACATCGACATTAATGATAATAGCCGTCTGTAAATCATTCTTGACAGGTAATTGAGACAATCGTAGAACTTAATTTTAATAAGCATTTAAACAAATGTCTCTTGTCAAAGAAAGTTCTATCTCCATGATTTTTGTTTTATATATTGTTTGGATATTGCGATATGTTTACGTGTCATTTATATCTTACCCGCAAGATAAATGATTAACAGACAAGAAGACAATATTTCATTGTTGCACAATGTATCGTACTTTTTAAGTAACTGTTAGACTTTTGTGATAGGACAAAGTATGTTTAAATGCCATATTTTTAACACTTAAGTAAAAATGAAACAATGTTTCTATAATTAGGAGTTTGATTGGAGTGAAAGACGCCAAAGTAGTATTCTTACAATCTTGAAGAATGAGAGTAATAAGAAAAGTAACTATAAAATGTCATCACTTACAATTTGCGTAACAAAATTAAATATTTGGGTATATGAATAATTGACAATACTTGTTTGATGTGTTCGAATTTAATAAAAAATATGAGATCATATTTGTGGACTATATCTTATTTTTAATACACTCATTTAAAGTCTGAATAAAAAGTGAAATGTCATAAAATGTTTCATTGACTGTTATAACAGATACAAATACTCCCCCACCGCCCCTGAACAAATACAAATCTTAATTGAATGTATCCCTTATACACGATACCATTACTCTTTTTTATCTAAATACAAAGAGATGTATACTATCATTCCTCACAGGTCAGTAAGTGCTGTCTGTCTGGTTCCTTGTTTCTTTGCAGGTGTTGAAAGGTGTCGAAAGGAATAAAAATAATGTCACTTTCCGTTCAAGAACGCCAATAAAAGCTGTATGTATGCCACACTCAAAGTGTCAAAATACATTATTGGTATACATAAAATTGATTTTGAGCAACCCAATTTATGTTTGTTTTACACTGTTGTTAATGGTTTAGATGGAATGAATAAGATTAAATTATCTAAATTATCTACAAACACAGATGAATTTAGTTATATGTTCGAGCAATAAACTGGGAAAAATATTTACTCATTAACAATATTTCATATAAAAAAGCGTATCTGCAAAAGTATTTATTTTTTACACAATTGCATTATATAGTTTAATCAAAATAACGTACTAAAATTGCGATAATTTGCATATACAATTTTATTGTTCGGTTCGGAACTACATTGATGAAGCCTTACAATAGCACATAGGCACTGTTAAAATGATACTCTTCACATATAAGTGGTAAACAATTGAAATACATCACTCACCAAATTGAAATTATTGCAGGATCCGTTGATTAAACCCCTTATATTGGCATTGCTAGTAGGAAGTGCAAGCTACAAAAAACAACAATTCATTTTAGCAAATCATTACAAGAATTTTAAATATTTCTAGACTTAAAAATATTTTTAAAACGCTTTTATAACCCTCATTAAAAAGATCTAAAATGTGTTTTCGTAATATGAGACTGCTTTGACAACAACAAACCAACAGATGATATAGTAAAGGCATACATTTGGGCAAGGCATATATTAAGAAACTTTGTAAAGGAGCTTATTAAGCAAATTGGATAGAAAGCAATGATTTGTTTTTACCATGCATTATTTTCAAGATCAATTTGCGTATATAATTGTCGATAGTGTAATCCCGAAAATGAAATGATAAAAATTGTGCAGAAATATAATTAGAAATGGAAATGATATGAAGAATGACACTTAAAACTGTAAACCAAGTTATCACCAAAATTGGGACATTACAAATGTTTTTGTTTTGCCTAAGTGAGACCATGAGGTCAAAAATGACGTGTTTGTTCAATGCTTGGACTAAATAAATAAATAGAACGTATTCACCACTGAGTAGGTTACGCTTTTAATGGGTTGTTATTAAAGTCCACTAAAAGTACGCTTGCTTTAAAGAGTTTAAGATGATATAAAAATGTGCAATGTAAATAATATTGATTTGCACACAGATCCACGGTAATTGTTGATGCTACGTTTCTTGGGCAAGATGTCTTTAACTGTATAATTACTGACAATAACACTAATAAATTAGAGTGTTTTTTTTTTTTGTTTTGTTTTTTTTTCATTTTTTAGAAAGGTATTAAGTGCCTTTTTCTTAAATTCTGTCAGTAAATGTGCATAAAAATAAAAAGCTGCCCTAGAATAAAAGATGCCAAATCATTATTTGTAAGTATAAAGCTCAATTAGAACATCTGTTGAAATTAGATATGTCTAATAAAATAACTGAAGTAGTAATTAATTGAACATTGTTCGAAGAAGTAAAACTCGTATAGATAAGAGTAATTACACTGCGAAAAATATACTGATATACGGGAATATACGGTCCCGTATTTTTGACATATACGGGCGTGTACGGGATGTATTCGTCGAATATACGGACCTAGTATACGAGTCCGTATAGGGAACACCGGGTATACGGGAAGTCCGTATATGCAATAGGCATATACGGAATTCCGTATTTTCCCCATATACATTTATGTATATTTGTTCGTACTTTTGAAGTATACGGAGAATAAAATCCCGTATACGGACTTTATTAAGGTTGTTATCCCTAGTATACTATAAATATACCAGGGATATACGGGACCGTATTTTCTACATATACAGAGGATATACGGACTCGTATTTTCTACGTATACAGAGGATATACGGAACCGTATATTCTACATATACAGAGGATATACGGACTCGTATTTTCCACATATACAGATGATATACGGAATCGTATTTTCTACATATACACTAGATATACGAAATCTTATTTTCTACATATACAGGGGATATACGGAATCGTATTCCCAATATATACAGGGGATATACGGAATTGCATTTTTAGTTGTCCACAGGAAATACAGAACTGTATTTTCTTGATAAAAAAGATACAGATAATATCAAAAGCATGCATTTACATATAAGTGACACGTATACATGACCGAAATGCAGACTTGTACAATAGAACATGTTTTATTACACATTTTGAATGGGAACCGTAAAGTCATATGCTTAAGAACTTTATCTTCACAATTGGAGTATTTCAAATAATAAAGTAAAAACCAAATCGAGTCACTCTTAAATATTTATTATTTCATAAACATATATTCAATATGTATACATATATTTAACAAAATAAACATGTCTTCGCTACAACAGTCATATATTGTTGCAAGCCTTATTCCAGAGGGACAAATTAATGTAGCGTTGCAACGGAACGGCGATATACCGGTATGATGCGATACAGAGTCATGAAATACGTATCACAGTGGAGAAAATCCGCACTGCGATATTTTCTTTAGAGATCGAGTAATACATGTACATGTTTCGATATTTTCAAGCCGTAACCTTTATGAATTGCTTGTTGTTTAAATCTAGAACAAACTATACCAACTTGAAGTTCGATTCTATTTATCTTAACAATGATTTTTATAAGCCACTTGTGTTACACCCATACAATATTATAAAGATATTCATATCATTTGTTCGTGTTAACATTCACATACTATTTTAGGGAAATGAGTCCATAGCACAAATTGATTATTACAGAAAGTTTTAATAGTAATCATTAAAACTAAAAATCCGTATTCACAGAAATTCGCCATTGAAACACAGTTCTTAAAATCACTTAAATATATCAATCATCTATAGGAATGTTACGTAGAGCAGTGTGACGGTGTCTATTTCGTGTATCTCCAGATATTATAATCTTCTTCGGCATGTGTGTATCTGAAAAAGAAAGTTTAAAATCCTGTTTAAATAGTGTCATGAAATAGTTATCACAACTTTCAAAAAGATAATACACAAGCATTTTTTAAGCGTATGCATATATACATTTTTTTCTAACGAAAATTTCAAAATTATTTTATATTATTAAGATAAAGATGTCATTTATAAGCAACCATTTACACAGGATTTAAATGAAATGATTAATCTATGACGGATGATAAGTTATATGTTTTTGTTATAAAACCTTTACGAATATATTTATTTCACACCTGTAATATAAATGATAAGGGTATCTTTGTTCTATGTAAAAAGTGTTTTATTGATTAAAAATATATTTATACAAAATAACATTGTATTGGGAAAAAGTGCTGACATAATCTTTTTGATCGTTTTACGATGTATATTAGCATCGTTAGTAGGATTCAATTCGTTTGAAAAAAGGCTTAAAAAGTACAGATATTTGTTACTCAGATGTAGATCCGTGTTTGCACAATGATATCCAGTTAAGTAAAAGGCGGAATACCTAGCTATACTTCTCATTTATATAAAAACGTTAATCTTAACAATTTTGGATTATTGTTTGTTTCAGTTTCAATTGTTTAAAAAACTATCTCAGCAACGAATAATTACCTTCAATATACAATAGTGTAGATTAATATTTTTTATTGTTAAGACTGTTTAACTAGGTAAGTTGACAATAGAATCTCTTACAATGTGTCATCTCTAAAAAATAAAGTGATAATTCTCACGAAATATAAATCAAAATATCCTCCCTTGCCTATAGCATTAATCTGATAGTATGAAATCAAATTCAGATAATAAAATATACGTATCATATGTAACAATTGCATAAAATAACATAGGACATATTTTAGTTAATACATGCGAATGCGACTATTACGTGCGCACGTGAAACATTTACGTATCAACGCAATATGTTTCACGTGCGCACAAGTACTGTGCGTTTAGTATGATAATTAAGTGGCGAGGTGGTCAAGTCCACTACCCAAGTGTAAAACAGCTATCATATTGTGTAACAGGCTAGCTATATAAATTAAATTATCAACAAATTAATCAACTTTTAGCGTAATGCAGTAGGTAAGGTTGTGGTAAATATCAATGCAAGACAGCTAGGCTCGGATTGCACCTTTTTCCCAAAAATATTGCTTTATAATTATCAATCAGGTAAGAAAGTTTTGTATCATTTATTGTAAAGGTTATAAATGCTGTGATATTTTCTATTAACTTCTCATTTTGTTTTAAAAAATTTGCTATTTTAGCCCCCCATTTTGCAAGTTGGTGCAAAAATTTACTCTTCTTTTCAGACAGTTGTCCGTGTAATTTTCTTTTTTTTCCAAAACAAAATGTATTAGTAATTTCATCTTATATTTCACCAACTTTTTTTTCATCTACAATTGTGCAAGAGGGACAGTGCATTTCTAGAAATCTAAATGTTGAAAATATAATTAACTTCAGCATAAATATAAAGACACTTGAAAAAAATTATAAGTATCACATGTGCGAAAAATCAAAATATGGAATGGAAAAAGTGTGATGTACAAAGGCCCAATAAGTTTTTTAGCGTTTAAATTTATGTATAAAGAAATACAAAAACTGTTTCCCCACGGGGCGTGTTTTTGATGACCCATGGAAATACCCTTTTGCGTTTTTAAAGTTTTTCTTAAAACTAACAAAGAGTTTTAACAATATTAAGAAAAAAAAATTAAATTTTAATTTGTCCAATAAAAAATCTATTGTAAATGTCGAAAACTCAGTTCATGTATATACAATTTAAAATCTGGGTAATCCTGAATAATGTAGATAAATAACGAAAAATATCGAAGAAAACCAAGAGTTGTCTGTCCTGAATTGCGAGTAAACTCGATCTTGCTAATTACTATTAATGCTAAAACGATACAAACAAAACCGTTTTAAAACTTCTGGTTCGTTGCGATATTTTATATTCACGAGTTTTAAAATTCTTACACCGACAACAGGCTCCTGATCTAAGTAAAAATAAACATATGAGCCGCGTCACGACAAAACCAACATAATGGGTTTGCGACTAGCATGGATCCAGACCAGCCTGCGCATCCGCGTAGTCTGATCAGGATCCATGCTGTTCGCTTACAAACTCTATAACAAGTAGAGAAACCGATAGCGAACAGCGTGGATCCTGGATCCATGCTGGTCGCAAACCCATTATGTTGGTTTTGTCGTGACGCGGCTCATATGTTTTGACACCAAGGGTAAGTGAATTAACAGTTAACTGTTAAACTTAACACCTGTCGGCCATATTACATGCAACCATACACATTCTTTGTATTAATGTAAAAAAAAAAAATTCTGACAATCATTTTCATTTTATTTATTCATCTAAATGACTAATGATTTAAATAAAAAAGAAATGTTTGTTTCCTATTTTTTGTTTAAGATTTGTATTCATTTAAGAATAGGTTAATATAAATAAGAAATATATAACAACATGTGTACAGAAACTTAAAAAAGTGAATACAATTGAAAAGAGCCGAGTCTTTAAATTGACTTGTGTTTGCATCAAATAATGGGGATTTGTAAAAAAATAAAAACTGCGAATATAAAACAAGTATTCTGCTCGTTAATTTATCAAGACTGAGAAACAATTTTATCTAAAAATTTATAAACCAATTTTTAGAAGTACCAGGTATATATAATATACGTACCTGGAAGTACTAAGCAATTTTCTTTTAAAATATGTTAATCTGTTAAGTCTGATAATTTTTTTTATTATATTGAATAGATAAAACATAACCTATTTTTCGGCTGTCAATTTCATAAATTACTATTAAAATAAATAAAATTTGGATATGATCTTCTTGCACATTGATTCGCACCCCTGCTGTTAAGTGATAATTGAGATCGCTCAAGATTATAAAGTCCAATCAGTTGACCAATCAAGCATACATAGGTCGTGTCACACATGCTGATTTATCCCTTTGTACTACCATGTCCAGGGGCTGTAATACCTTGACATCTTCGGTGTTAAATGTCGTAATTTTTAACTCGGTGTCTTTTTTACCCTGAAGGGAAGTTATGATTAACGCATTTAACAAATTCCCTTTTCATTTGTTTTTGCATTTTTCATACAAATTATGAATTAAACAAGATACAGTTTAGAAATCAAAATCAAACTCGTAACCTCCCAGTTTAAATTTAGTGATATATCCCTGCTTTAATTATCTAATCCGGCGGCCATATTGGATAGCGAAACAGGTTAAACAGTGTTAAAGTTTTCTAAAAACAAATCAGTTTAACCCTGAAATAAGCTGTTGTTCACAAAATGCAACTATTCTATTGATCGCATATTAATATTGCAACGATAAAAAATAACTTTTAACCTACCTTGTTTTGCAATATTCAGAATTTTATTTACTATCCATTTCCAATCCCGTTTTTCTTTTTTCATTTCGCCCGCGCTATTTCTGATTGGTTGATAGGATTCACGTGATACAAAACCAACGCTTTAAACTCATTGGCTGTTTTGAAAACGCGTGATATGCCTAGATACCGTTTGTGTAATAAAGCATTAAGCATTAATAATGCCACGGATTTATATTAAGGTCGGTGATAATGCGGAAGAACCAGCATACTAAGACCTTTATTCGATCCAAAATAATACAATATTAAATTGGAAATATCATGTATCCATAAACGATAACTTTGCAAACATGTATAACATATACATTGATACTTTTTCATAGGCGAAACTTTGATTCTAATGCTCAATCGGTTATTCTTTTTTGATAATAATTATAATAATAATAATAATAATAATATTAATAATAATAAATAATAACAATAATAATAATAATAATAATAATAATAATGATAATAATAAAAGACGTTTGAGAAGCGCTAAGAAATAATTATATATTATAGACCAGACTGATAACTATCTATTTTTACACGCCCAGTGTTCGGGAACTTGGGTTATACTTCACATTAATCTAGACAAGTATGCGTCTTTCACTTTTATTTCCTTGATAAGCTTTGAAAAGCGATTCTCTGAAAATATTCATTTACATTAATTTTGTACTGCACAATATATAATAAAGTAAACATAAAAACATTCATATCATCAATGAATTATATGTACGAATTACACACTAAATCAAATTAGAACTTTTGTACCTTTACATTTAAATCTTAATGTAAATTATCTTTTAAAACAATTGCATTTATTTGTTAAAATACATCAAGTTCCAGATTTATACTGACGAGATTCTCAATAACAATTGTTTGATGGACGGGGGGGGGGGGGGGGGGGGGGTGTCTTACCTGTATTTTTGATGGGGGGGGGGTTGTCCTAGGTTTTTTTTTTTTTATTATTTTTTTTTATGCGTTTATTTAAGGTCGCCGCCGGAAAGCCCATATGGGTTACCGTACACTCAAGTCGGGTCATCCTAGAGCGTCCCGCCGAGATTTTTCGTCGATTTTTTTCCAGCTTTTTGGTGGAGGAAGACCCCAGGTGTCCCTTCGGGCATTATTTCAGGCACGAGCGGGCACCTGGGTAGAACCACCGACCTTCCGTAAGCCAGCTGGATGGCTTCCCCACATGAAAGATTTCGACCCGAGTGAGGATCGAACCCACAGTGGTGAGGGACCTGTGATCTCAAGTCAGCGACTACGTTTAAATTTGATGTGGGCTTTTGTCCACCTTGTCATTTTTAGAGGGGGGGGGGGGCTTTCGTCAGAGGGGGGGGGGCTTTTGTCCGTATCCCCATTAAAATAAATAAATTACTTACTTACTTACTTACTTATACACATAAATGAAGTATAAAGATCCTTTCACATTATCTGCGGATTTCATAATTAAAATAAAACTTTATTAGTATAAGAATATTTGGAGTATCGGTAAAAAAAATCGAAAGTCCAATTTAAAAAGTGATTTTACTATCAATATATAATTTAGTATGTTCTTAACTTGAGTTTTTTAATCAAACTACGACAATTTTTATTTTTTTAAACAGAAATTTACTTTTTACAAAAACTGTTTCAAAAGATACATAATTTTATTTTAACCAGGTAACAAATGTTAATTTACATAGCACGGTCATGTTCCCCTGTCCTGAACAATGTTCAAGTCACCGAATTATGCAGAAACACGGCTGATGGGAGACGAGGAAACTCGGGAGATGATGATGATATTTTTCATGAAATGCTATTTCGAATAATTTGACATCATCTATCAACAATACATGTACATACACCCCAGTGACATCCATCTGAGTCTAGCTTGTTAACTTAGATATAAATGGACCTGGCGGCAGGCTACTTCAAAGTTTACTTTAAGATAAATCTTAATTGTGTCTTGTTTAAATGACGAATTCCGCCAAATAAAAGGATAACAACAACACGAAAAACATTGGAAAGAATACAGCAGCTATGTCTGTTTCATTTTAATATGTCGGGTTAGAGTCTTTATTATATCTGGAACAAAATCACATAGAGACTTGGTTAAGAGATCACAATTTAATTCCCTTATTTCGTACATGAATTATATTAGAAATTGACCATAAAAATACCGTTAAGACAATAATTGCGTTAACTTAACTAATCGGAGAAAGCCGACAGTCGATATATCCTGCTGCGTTTATGATCAATATCCGGATCAATATCCGGCTAAATCAGTATTGTCTTCGATTATGGCAATACAGCACGTGGCTATTACACAATATTATGTCATAAATGAGACCGCGCGAAAAGAATCAAAATTGGGGAATTCGGAATTTCATAAGATTTCTATTCAAAACTTGTGTAAAGAAACGCAAATCTTTGTTTCCTGAAATAAAAGATGAATTAAATAAATAAATAAATAAATAAATAAATAAATAAATAAATAAATAAATAAATAAGAAATATATGAATAAATGAGTAATGAATGAATGAATGAATGTATGAATAAATGAATGAATGAATGATTGGTTGATTAAATAAATAAATAAATAAATAAATAAATAATAAATAAGAAATATATGAATAAATGAGTAATTAATGAATGAATGAATGTATGAATAAATAAATAAATGAATGAATGATTGGTTGATTGATTCAATGAATGTATGAATGAATGAATGAATGAATGAATGAGATATCATTGTTGTTTTTTTACATATGCAAAGTGCATGTAATTATATTTATGTATGCCCATTTTTTATAGGGCATTTCAACGTAAAATTTAAAATTTCTGTGTGGAAAAATCCCATTTTTAATCTTTTTGTATTTAACAAATTTTTTTTAAATTTCCGATTTAAAATTCAAAAGTTCCCCTTTTATTAAAAATTTTAATTTATGTTTTTTTAAAATTTAAATTTCAACTTTTTTTTCCTTTTCTTCATGTTTGGCCCCCACAAAATTTTGAAATATTTTAATTGGGTAATGAAAAAGGAAGATTTTCCAAAAAAACATGATTTTACCATAGGTGCAAATGCAAAAAAAGCACTATTCTTTAAACCTCATCGCCCAAATTTTAAAGGGATTCGCGTGGTGTTTGATAAAAGCAAAAACCCGGCCGGAGGGATTGAGAAGAAAATTTTCCGTTCTGCATGTTACAGGGGGGAGTTTACACGTTTCCCGTTTTCCCCTTTTCAAAGATATTATTTGTACGCAATTGACGCGTTAATAACTCCAGGAAATTTTGCATTGTGTTATTTGTCAAAATGTCTGACAAATATATGATCAGACTATTTCTTTACTCTTACAGGAAATAGGCTATTTAGAAATAAATTTTCATTCGCTATTTCTATAAACAGAATCCGTATTTGCACGAATACGGAATTTCGTATTTTAGTAATATACGGACTTGTTACAAAAATTCCGTATATTAGGAAAATACGGACTTCGTACATCAAATTTCCGTATATTACGAGTGTACGGAGTTCGTATACTAGTCATATTACGGACTGATATAATATACGGTCCCGTACATCTCCGTATTTCAAGTTTCCCGTATTCTTACACGTATATTGATGATATACGGAATTCCGTACACTTCCGTATATCCATGTCTTTTTTGCAGTGTTAATCGTAATCATCAGAATGAAATACAAAAGCAAACCCTAAAAAAACGTTAATTGAAAACGTGTTCGAACTCATGTTAAAATTGAAAAAAAATAAAAAGTCAAATTAGTAATCTAAATGTCAGAATAAATGTCAAAATTTATCTGAAATATAAGAGAGTTTCAATAACGATATACATACGACTGGTAACAGTCTTCAATGTAATAATAAATCAACAGCTGAAAATTACATAAAATCGGAGTTAACTGTAAAGTATGTAATTGCAATTTTCGATTGCTTTTAACCAATAGCAATTTTGCAACAAAAGTCAAATGAGTTTGCTTACAATATATGATAAAGATATTAGTATGATTAGCTTTATGAAAATAAAACTATTTCTTTGTCTTAACAACAGAAGTATTATTTGTATTTTAACTTTCTTTATTTGCTAAAATACCTGTCTGCGTCCTTGGGTCATTCATCATTAATTTCAAATTAAAATCTGAATACGAAACAACAATAATGGGGGGGTGAACATTTGATTTTCATCTAAATTTTTTTATACCATGTAAAATAATAAAATGAAATTTTTGGGGTAAAACCCCTTTTGGTATTAAAAAAAGTATTTGGGTTAAAAAATCATTAAAATATACCGAGGGTTTTTAAAATTCTGTTTGTTTGGGGGAAAATCAAAATACCGGGGGACTGCTCCTAACAAAACCTTAAAAAGCTGACCTTTTGGGGAAAATTCTTTTCTGTTTCCCTTTCGAAAAATTTTATAACGATAAAGGCCCCTTTTTAATTTAAAAAGCATGCGTTTTTAATTTGAAAAAAGACAAGATCAGGAACAAGCCTGTTTGTCTTTTTTTAAGGGTTCGGGAATTGAAAATGCTTGTACCATCAAATAAAACAATCAACGAGCTAAACGATTATTTTCTACATTTTTCTAAACCATCACACAATGAAGCAATTAAAACTTGTTTATAACACAGGAACACACTGACAGCATCGTCAGACTATTGGTGCCTGTACAAATTTAAAAAGCAAGTGAGACATTTGGTGTAATCACTTTAACAATCAGCTTTAGTTATCATACATAAACGTTTGAAATATTAATATATCGAAAAAGATTTATATACACAAAGATAACAGAAGCCTTGGGATATTCGCGAAATTTGATTTCCACATTGAAATATAAGGCATGTCTAAGGTTAGCATTTTTTCCTTGTTAATACGAGGGTTGTTCGATATGCATTATGTATTGTACTACCATGCGATAACGTTTTGAACGATTTTCGTGGATTTGTTAATACGCCTGAAAAGCTTCATTCAATCCTCTTTCAACGGTATATAGAAGATCCTTCAACTAAATAGAGTTATAAAATACTGTATAAGGGGATATTTATGCGTCACAAAAATTATTTGAATGCCAAAAAGTGGACGTTTTGTATGCGGAAATATTTGCGAAAATATGATTTCTTATATTAAATTTAATACTGATTTTGTGATATCATTTATTACGCAGGTACATGCTAAGAATATTTTCACGACGCAAAATTAACCACTTATATGGTAATCGCTTTTTTAATAAAGCCAGTTGACCACTGTTCTTAAAATGATTAGGAAACGGGTTGCAAATATGGAAGAAATAACAAAATGAAATAAGTTCGTATAAAACTTGCTCATTCGTTAAAGCAGATTTTTACTAAATTGGGAGAGGTTTATGGGTGTGATAAGGTATCTTACGATATAGTTTGCAGAGGAAAATGAATTGTCTGACTGACACAGATTTCGTCAACGATGGAGCAAAATCTTGCCAACCTGTGATTGTAAAAGGCAAAATGTCAGGGAATTAGTACTGACTTGTACACGATTCATGATAATGCGACACAAGCTGTTGGCATAAAGCTAATGCTCGTGCATTTTATTTTGAAGCGTTTTCTGAAATTATCTTAATATGCGAAGAAACATAAAGCTGACTTAAGAAAGAGGGTTTTTTTTAATTCGACGATGCATATATGTTGATATGCAGCCGGAAAAATAAATACGTTATCAATAAAGCTGAATGTCATAACACAACTGACAGCTGGTACGTGTATTTGCAACTTGGTGCAAACAGTACTTGGACTTCGGACATTGAACTTCTTCAAAGGTGGTCGTTCTTTATCACGAGGTTCATTGAACTAAAAGATGTAAACAGAAATTATTGTTAAAGATAATGTGTTTGAAAACATCGTGCTCCAATTGTTCCAAAGTAAGAGAAATTCAACCTGTGTATTGCGGCCTTCTGGAGAACAAAAATGTGTTTCTATTTTCCTAAAGGAAACTCCGCTATATACGTCACCGTTTTCAGAGCAACAGCTGTCAGCAATACATGAAAATGAGTAAGCATGTCTTCTTCTTATAGTATTCTAAACTTGAAAATATATGGTGTTCTTTTCTTTTAAAAGTTACCATTTAGACTACCGAAAATGATTGATAAATTTGGGTTACTCTAACTCTTATACATCACACCCGTATTATTTTGAGTTTTGAAGATTTACGTTGTATGCATTAAGATTGTTTTGAGTTTACATTTAAGACGATATCAGAGATATTAAACATTCATTTTATGCAAAAAACAATATATTGTTGTATATTGTATAATTTGGTGTTTTCTTATATTTTTAAGGCTAAACATGATCAAAGGAGTATAATTTCCAATAGTTTATTGTATATATATTTATTTTACTAAGCGAACTTTCCTACTAGTATGCTGAATGCGGTTTATAGTAAGGAATTCAAAAATCGTCCTAAAAACTAATTTAGGTATACAACGCTTTTCGTCCGATGGGCTTACTCACATAATATTACGTATATATCGGAATATGTTATAAGGAAGGATGAATTTATATTATTACGACTGTAACACAATTAGAAAAAAATCTAATTTGAAAACATTATATTTTAAAGCTCACGTTAGACATCAGCTTTAAAATAATATGACTGACGCAAAATTTCATAAACATTATTATTATGCATAAATATAATATATAACTGCTTAAATTGCGCGTCATCTCAAACAACAACTATGATTTATTTTTAAGATAGAAATACTGACATTTTAAACCTTCATTGAATTGTTTATCGTGTTGTAATCAGACAATCGGTTATTTTAGAAAATGTTCCTAGATATTCTACACAGGAACCTTTCTCTAAGTCAAACCTGATCACGGTAAATAATGACTTGGTTATCAATTTAAATGTAAAATTGATCCAAATGTTCCATAATTAAGTAATAAATATGACTGTAATATAATAATGAATATAGTCCTAAAAATATGAATCTAACGAAACATTGAATTAAAATAAAGAAAATAAAAACGGAGATAAATTTACAATGAAGTATATAACTTTTGCATGTGTAATAAATATCAATCTTCATAGGAACAAGATTTATCAGTATATGATAGAAACCTTTTTGATTACTTTCTGGATTTAAACCGCAATTATTTTTTATGTTACAACTTATAATCAAAAACACATTTACGTTTTTATTTCAAAGTCTGCTGAAATATCTGGTACACCCTGTACTAGCAACACTTAAAGTGTCAAAGGACATTATGTATGTATATAAAATTACTCTTAACAATCTTTTTATGTTGTGTCTCACTGTTTTATGCTTACGTTGAAATCTGTTAGATAAATCAACTTATCTACAAATACCTGGAGGATTTCTACTTTATCTCCTACCTTTAAAAAAACAAATCGAAACAGACTGGCCTCTATAAACTATTTCTGTGTAAGTCTTATATGTAAACGTATAAGAAATTTCAAGCTATATTTCTTATAACAGTATATTTTATATTAATATATCATCGTGTTTTACACAGTATTTCAACTTAAAAAGAAAAGCCGGTTATCCTAGGTTTTAAAAAAACACTGTTTGTGATTTAAAGAGGATCATGAAAACTTGTTCACATATCCACGAACGGTTCAATGGATGGATGTAAAGTAAGTGGATCCGTTATTGTAAATCAGTTGTAAATATAAAATGAGACTATTTAAAAATGCATCTATATTTACTGCTGAATGCAAGACTATTGATTTAGCATTGTCAAACATTTTCCTTTATAATCGTTATAAATTTGTACTTTTTTGGAAGTATTAATCAAACATTCGATAATGAAGGAGCTCCATGGTAGTATAATATAGGTTTCTATTTGGTCAATATAAAACGTCAGATAATCCAAATTTAATAAGAAATAAATGCTTTGTAGTCGGCATGACATTATATCTCATTTTGACGTTATTTGTAATTCAAGACTGATGTAAAATTTCAAGAGAAAGTGTTTAGATAAAATGTCTTTCTCTCAGTATCTTTTTAGTAGTGACTGTGTCAATCTGTCGGTATCTGTGACTTTTTTTGACATAACAAAGTAAAAGCCAAATCTATCTATATATATCTACAAATTTGCTAGTTATTAAACGACTATTTTGAGACAATTCATGTTTGTAACCATCTGCTCTTTTTGTCATTGCAGATGCATACATTCTTCAAAAGTAGATTTGTGCTGACTTTTCTTTTCATCCTAAATCGTTGTTTCGCGGATAAATCTGAGCGGAATAAATACAGGTGATAGTATCCTTTATCAATGCATAACTGTAACAGATATGTCAATCTACATGTATTTTTGAATATAACAAAAAATGAAAAGTAAAACCAACAACTTATGGCGCATTTTCCCTTCCAATAAAGCATTTTCCCTTTTTAGTATATTCGAAAATGTTCTGAATTATAACGCACATTCAAGAAAAGAAACAGCATGTTACAATATATAGCAAGGGCTGTATGATCTGAATGATAATTCATGTAATTGATGTGTTGAAATGTATGCGAGCATAAATCTGTCACATACGTCACATTATAAAAAATGTAATATGAAAAATACATGTTATGTTATTTTAACTGTATCGACATTGTTCACATATATATTAGATTCTTGCTTTTCTTTGCAGACGTTTGCGAGATCGCTCGGGAAAAACAAAAGGAAAATTGCACAGGTTTTAACCCATTGTTCCTACATCAAACTCGACGCTACTATTAATCATATTTGACAGATAATCGAGTTTATCTTACATATCATGCTTTACAAAAACAATAACAAATGTAGCTTGCAGTAATCAATCGCTTATCTTGAAGATTTGTTTCAGTATAAAAGAACGGCAGGTAATGTTACATAACTGGTGCATTAAACTTCATTCACTAGTGATAATGTTGAGTCAAAATAATAATCAGATTTCAATGTTGATTTGATCATCATGTGATTGTTGTTAGAGTCTTGTTTATTGGTTTAAATGCTGGACAATTTGAGCATTGCTGAATCGGCATAAATAGATAACTATTCTTACATAAACGTTCCTGTTGTATCCACAAAATATGAACTATTCCATTTTTAAAATGTGTTCTTTTAAGACAGAGGGCTGAGAACAATATAGGAAATTTAATAACAAATTCTAACAATATTAAAATGGAAACAATGCTTGTTTGTCCCTGTAAATATGTTTTGGTTTTATATTGTTGACCTTTATAAAAACATTTGTTTATTTCATGACGTTAACATAGTTATTTCCAAATGTTTCAATTGTTTTTTATAATTATTTCGACAAAAAAAATTGCACTGATATGGATTCCTTTTCAATCAGATTTATTTTTCATTAATATTGCCTTGGTAAGATATTTCACATGTGGGATAATACATTTAAACGATGTTTTGTTTAGAAGATTAATTTAGGTAGAAATCGATCATAACATAACAAAACAAGATTGCATTTGAGAAAAATGCTATGCCACCACATTAATACTACACTAAATAGTAGTGTAGGAACAGATTGTTTTGTTTCTATACAATTTTGAAAATTGTCATAATGCATAGATCCCTGACCAATCTAATAATATCAGATTAGTGGTTAAATCTGTTGTTAACTCAATAAAAAAGATCAGAGTAGGAATATATCAATGCACTCGAGTCTAGTGAGTTTGGTGGTGAAGGTCATATTTCACACAGCCTAAATTTCATGACTACATCAAAGGACAACACAGTAAGACACTTTGTCAAAATCTAGGTCAGCTGAAATCAAAGTTCACTTTACATCTTAATCTGTGCACATGGTTCAAATTTCATAGCTGTACATCAAAGGACAAGAAAGTAGGTCACATCATCAAAATCTAGATCACCTGATATCAAAGTTCAATTTTACAACTAAAACTGTGCACATGGTCAAAATTTAATTGCTGTACATCAAAGGACAAGAAAGTAGGTCACTGTCCACTTGGACAAGGCAAAATTATGGACCCAAGGGTTTAATTCAAAACAATCTTGATGCAGGTCCACTAAACAACATTTCAAGTCAAATATCTAAGCTGTAGCTTTCTTCCATTCAGAAAACATTAATTTGTTTTATTTTCTGTTTTTACTACGAGTACATAATGAGAATCACTGCCCCCGGGCAGGGCCAATTTTGACACCAGGGGAAAATTTTGAACAACTTTTCTTTTGATATAATATAGCAAACATCAAAGCTCTATGCCTTGTACCTTCAGACAAAAATATTTTTTATTTTTTTACTATATGTACATAATGAAAATCAATGACCCCCGGGGCGGAACCCATTTTGACCCCAGGGCTAAATTTGAACAATCTTGGTAAAGGTTCACTTTCACAAGTCTCATGCCAAATATTTAACCTCTAGCCTTTGTCAATTCAGAGAAGAAGATTTTTCTATTCAGAGAAGAAGATCTTTATACATATAAGGAAAACTATCGCCTCTGGGGCAGGGCAATTTTAACACTAGGAGCATAATTAAAACAACTTTAGTAGAGGATATTTTATACCAAATATCAAAGCTCTAAGCCTTGTACTTTCAGACAAGAATATTTTTTATTTTTTTACTATATGTACATAGTGAAAATCAATGACCCCTGGGGGTGGGGCCAATTTTGACCCCAGGGGATAAATTTGTACAATCTTGCTAGAGGTTCAATACATAATGTTTCATGCAAAATATCTTAACTCTAGCCTTTGTAAATTTAGAGAAGATGATTTATAAGTTTTTACTATATACATAATTTTATAAGGAAAACCTATGGCCCCCGGGGCGGGGCTAATTTTGACACTAGAGGCAAAATTTGAACAACTTTGGTAGAGTACCTATAGATGATATCATTTAACAAATATTAAAGCTCTAAGCCTTGTACCTTCAGACAATAAGATTTTTTGATTTTTTACTATATGTATATATTGAAAATCAATGACCCCCGGGGCCGGGCAATTTTGACCCCAGTTCTATAATTTGAGCAATCTTGCTAGAAGTTCACTTCACAATGTTTCATGCAAAATATCTAACCTCTAGCATTTGTCAATTGCTAGAAGAATTTTATTTAAAGTTTTTACTACAAGTTTTTACTATATACATATAAGGAAAACCAATGACCCCCGGGGCGGGGCCGATTTTGACGCCAGGGCTATAATTTGAACAATCTGGGTAGAGGTCTACCAGACAATGCCTTATGCAAAAAATATATAAGCTCTAGGCCTTTTGGGTCTTTACAATAAGGTATTTTAAGTTTTTACTATATGTACATATAGTGAAAATCAATGACCTCCGGGGCGGGGCAGATTTTGACCCCAGGGCTATAATTTGAACAATCTTGATAAGGGTCTACCAGACAATGCCTTATGCATAATATCTAAGCTCTAGGCCTTTTGGGTCTTTACAAAAAGGTATTTTAAGTTTTTACTATATGTACATATAGTGAAAATCAATGACCCCCGGGGCAGGGCCGATTTTGACCCCAGGGCTATAATTTGAACAATCTTGGTAGAGGTCTACTAGACAATGCCTTATGCAAAATATCTAAGCTCTAGGCCTTTTGGGTCTTTACAAGAAGATTTTTTAAAAACAATTCTTATAATTCCTTTTGGTTGCCATGACAACCAGATTTCTGCATGGAATGAAATTCTTTGAACAACTTTGGAAGTCCTTCACCCAAGGATCAATCCTGCCAAGTTTGGTTGAAATTGGACTAGTGGTTTTTTGCAAGAAGATTTTTTTAAGTTCACTATATAATCTATATAACACACACACACACACAAACACACGCACACACACACAGGTGAATCGCTATATGCCACCGCATCGCAGATGCTGCGGTGGCATAAAAATGGAAACGTGCTTCTTTCAAGCATGTATCCGTTTCGATTAACGTATAAAACAACATTTGCTGTATACGGCATTGTATACGAAACATTCTTATTTTGTCTTGATATGCATGTAAATATAAAGCTTAAGCAAGTTCGGCAATGCATATATGCTGACATTCTGCTTGATTAATAAATACGTGTGCAAATCAAAGCTATGTATTAAGTTGAACCACACATCAAAGCTGGTAAAATCGTTACTCGTCGCATTATACTCGGACTTGGATAATTGCAAAAACACGAAGTACATCGAATTAAATGTTGTAAACAGAAATATTCGTTAAATGTTATGTGTCTGAAACATTGTAACTACTAAGGAATTTCCGAAAGTAAGTGCAGTACGACCTTTTCTAAAGCATTTTTTTATCAATTCTCCCTTTAGGACTACCGCACAATACACGCAATCTTTTTAAGTGCAACAACTCTCAGCAATTAATAAAAATAAGTAAGCATGTCATATTCAAAAAGTATTACAAATGTAAAAACCATCAAGGTATTACGCACGTGTAAAATTGGCTGTAAAGGAATTGTTAGCTCTGCACTGCATACCTTGAGAAGCGCCGATTGATAGGCTACCTTAAAAATTTGTATGTTTACATCTGTTCAGTTTTGAAAATTCAAGTGGAAGCGTTATGACACGGAAATTCCATTATGTCCGTACTAGTGCTCGTTTTATACTGTGACAGGACGGATACGCTTGAGTAAATCGAACCATTACGTGTGCCAACAATCTGACATTAAGTGTTTTATTTATATGTAGACAGTGCTGACACGGTCGTAATGTTTATCATAATGCCTTGGACATTAATTAATTATATCCCGATTAACCGCTAAATTAATTTTAATAAGCAAAGGATCAACCTTACAAAAAAGCATTACATTTGAGCATAAACATAGTTGATAAGGCATAAAAGTCATCCTACCGGTTAAAAATATTACTTGAATAAAGAAAGTACATGTGTTGTCTCACTTCCCATATAAAGGATAGCTATAAAAGTTGTGGAAGTCAGAAAATTGTGCGCACCGCACTATCCCAATTATACTCAAGCGAAAAATACAAATCTAAGTAATATGACATGTATATTTCATTTTCTTTAAAACAAATTTGTTTTCTCCTTTTTGAAAGGAAAGTGAACAAATGGAAAGATTGAAAAATTCAAATGTCTAATGACAATGCATCTCTCACACCGATGCGTTTTGTCCAATGCAGAACAGTTCCCAATTAGATGGAGGCAGAGCTTTTTACGCATGATTTAATTTTAGCCTGGTTCCAAAATACCGGTATTAAATCTTTGCAAACTACCCTCATGACATGACATCAGAGAGTTGTAAAGTTCATTTTTTTATTTTGTATACGGGTATAAAAAACATTGTCTTTCCGTTGTAATTGGATAGCAAACATTATGAAGGATTTGTTTATACCCATGACAGTCACTTATTTGATTTTGACTATTGATATATTTGCCTATTTGAAATTCAAGATATTAAAATAGATAAATACAGAATCCCTAAAGAAAGCCCAACACGGCAAAATTGAAAATGTTGCAGGCTCGGTTTGATTGAGCCTGTTCATGGACGGTACTGGAAAGTGCAAGTTACCGTCCACGCCCCCTAGCACCGGCTTAAGCAGAATTCAACATTTAAACATGAAATGGTAAAATTTGGAATTTAGAAACATCCGCAGATGTGTTCATACGGCGGTTATCATGGAACCTTCAATGTGACACAGTAGTGCCATTCCATGAAAAGCGGCGTATGGTCCCCAAGTAATAAAAAGCGTGTGCCCTAAACGAGAAAACAATGGGCAGTACTAAATAAAATGGAATTTTGTAAGGGGATCAGAGGTTATGAAGCCTGCGTATCACAGATAAGACGTCAAAAGACAAATTTAAAAAGCAGGCAACATATCCTAAGGGTGATTCAACATTATTCAAGTAGGAATACTGGAACCACCCAACTAGAAAATGCCGAAAAGTTGAAACTAAAAATACCACAAGCACAACAATAATGTCGTGCTGAACAATCTTCAAGGATCGAAAATATAACATCATTGATTAAATGTACGGGGAGACTTTTTACAGCCGCCACACGGCACAAATAACACGGATGTGATCATAAAAAAGATAAATACAAAATCCTTAAAGAAAGCCCAACACGGCAAAATTGTAAATGTTGCAGGCTCGGTTTGATTGAGCCTGTTCATGGACGGTACTGGAAAGTGCAAGTTACCGTCCACGCCCCCTAGCACCGGCTTAAGCAGAATTCAACATTTAAACATGAAATGGTAAAATTTGGAATTAAGTTCAATATGACATTGAATATATAATACACTAGTCTAGTTCACATTGTCCTGAATTTCGGTTAATCGTCGTTAAAGTCCTTAAAAGTATACAAAAGATATATGTAAACTAAACAATGAAGACTTGAACATCACTTTAATAATTGTATGTCATCTTGAGCTGTCACGACTGTCATGCGTTCATCACAAAGTATTTTTATATGCCCGAAAGGGCATATTATGTTATACCCCCTGGTGTTTCCGGAGCATAACTTAAGTTCTATTTGGCCCACAATGTTCAAACTTCATATGATGATTGTCCATATTGGGTAGAAGACCCCTATTGATTTTGGGGTCAAAAGGTCAAAGGTCAAAGTCACTATTACCTTAAAACTGAAAACAGTTCCGTCCGTTAGCAATTTGGTTTCCGGAGCATAACTTAAGTTCCATATGGCCCACAATCTTCAAACTTCATAGGATGATTGTCCCTATTGGGAAGAAGACCCCTATTGATTTTGGGGTCAAAAGGTCAAAGTCACTATTACCTTAAAACTGAAAACAGTTCCGTCCGTTTGCAATTTGGTTTCCGGAGCATAACTTAAGTTCCATTTGGCTAACAATGTTCAAACTTCATAGGATGATTGTCCATATTAGGTACAAGACCTCTATTGATTGTGGGGTCACAAAGTCAAAGGTCAAGGTCACTATTACCTTGATACTGAAAATCGTTTCCGGAGCATAACTAAAGTTCCATTTGGCCCACAATATTCAAACTTCATAGGATGATTGTCCATATTGGGTAGAAGACCCCTTTTGATTTTGGGGTCAAAAGGTCAAAGGTCAAGGTAGCTATTGCCTTAAAATTTAAAACAGTTTCCGGAGCATAACTTAAGTTCCATTTGACCCACAATATTCAAACTTCATAGAATGATTGTCCATATATGGTAGGAGACCCCTATTGATTTTTGGGCCACAAGGTCAAAGGTCAAGGTCACTATTACCTTAATACTGAAAACAGTTTCCGAAGCATAACTTAAGTTCCATTTGGCCCACAATATTCAAACTTCATAGGATGATTGTCCATATTGGGCAAAAGACCCCTATTGATTTTGGGAACACTAGGTCAAAGGTCAAGGTCACAATTACTTTAAAACCAAAAACAGTTTCCGGAGCATAACTTAAGTTCCATTTTGCCCACTATATTCAAACTTCATAGGTAGATTGTCCATATTGGGTAGAAGACCCCTATTGATTTTGGGGTCACAAGGTCAAAGTCACTTTTACCTTAATACTGAAAATAGTTTCTAGAGCATAACTTAAGTTCCATTTGGCCCACAATATTCAAACTTCATAGTATGATTGTGCATATTGGAGAGAAGACCCCTATTGATTTTGGGTCACAAGCTCAAAGTTACAGTCAACCTACAGCTGTAAAATTTTATAGGATGAACAACTAATTCCCATGTCTTACAAATGCTTCATTCTTACTTAAAAACACTTTCGGGCATATAATGCTCCGCCTAACGGTGCTCTTGTTGTTAAGAAAGTGTTGGTTATTTGAACAAGTAGCATTGATGTCTACTTTCCTTCGTGATAATGTATTAAATATCTTAATATTGTAAGATACTTGGCGTATTAAGTAAAACATAAGCATTATGTATCATGACAAACAAGCGTAAAATAAAGTTTCATGTTAAACACTAATCTCTTATTTGGATTGAATAACACAGGCCTATCTAAATAAATGAATCGTAAGCAAACAGAGCACAGTACAATTAAATTGGCACTTGATCTTTTGAAAATAGCGAGACAGATAATACATATAAAATCAAGATTTATTTACGACTGTCTGAAACTGTTGCATTATCTTTGTAATTCTCTAAATATACCATGACCTATACAAATTGTAATTGCATATTCAAAATATTTGTGCACCCATCCTTCAAATGAAAACAGTCACTTGCAGTATTAGATAATTATGTCATTTTTTGCGAATGGTTTCGATTAAAACCAGATAGTGTGCTTGTTTAATCTCAAAACCGTCTTTGTTTAAACCTGACAGATAAAACATAAATATTTAATCCAACATTAAACGATTCATTCACTTAACGATACATATCTTTGAACCTGATCATGTTTACTCGTGTCTTTATTTTCAGAAATATGTGGAAAGTAGAACTTACGAGGTATGATAAAAAAGGTTCTCGGCCCGATATACTTCCAGCCAATACACTGACATTAACACACGATACGTCAATATCGATATCTTACTGAAGACCACTGACCGAGAAACACGCGGTTTTACACAGATTAAGTAACATAAAACACATTTTGATCAGTAGAGGGGTGTGTCATTTAGATCAAAAGGATAAAGTTGAAATCAGAGCCGTAATTAAGTACCTCAGTAAGAAAGGGATGTCCCCCAAGTGTATCCATGAAGACTTCATGGATACACTTGGGAAGGAGTCCCCTTCCTTTAGCACTGTGAAGAAATTGGCTGCTTAATTTAAGAAGGGCACGGAGAGAATTGAAGATGATGAGCGGCCTGGGCGGCCAAAAGAGGCCACAAACGATGATACTACCGACGCTGTGCACTATCTGGTCATGTGCGACAGAAGGTGAGACCTGCGCAGCATTGCTAGGGAAGTGGGTAAAAGCTTTGGTTCAGTTCAGGCAATTCTGACTGATATCTATGGCATGTCAAAGGTTTCCACATAATGGGTCCCTAGACAGTTGACTGTCAACTAGAAACGGACCAGGCTTTACATTTCAAGATATATTTTGTCTCGCTACGAGGATGAATCAGATTTTATCTACCGAATCGTAACTCAAGATGAAACATGGGTCCTTCATTTCGATCGAGAGGGTACCATCAGCAGGGAAGATGATGTTATTCAATGTTTAGGATAGTCAGGAAAGAATCATTATTAACTATCTTGGGCAAGGTCGGACCACAAACGGTACGTACTATGCAGACGAATTGAGACGTTTGTTTTCAAGAAATCGCGCGTAAAAGGAGGGGCAAGCTGACTCAAAAAATAGATAAATACAGAATCCCTAAAGAAAGCCCAACACGGCAAAATTGAAAATGTTGCAGGCTCGGTTTGATTGAGCCTGTTCATGGACGGTACTGGAAAGTGCAAGTTACCGTCCACGCCCCCTAGCACCGGTTTAAGCAGAATTCAACATTTAAACGTGAAATAGTAAAATTTTGAATTTAGAAACATCCGTTCTGTTCCTGCACGACAATGCGCCAGCTCACTTATCCAAGTTGTGATGGCTGCTGCAACTGCTGCAATTTCTCCTTATCCCCCATATTTTCCGAACTTGCCCCCCTCTGACTTCTACCTGTTTCCATAACTGAAAACCAAGCTTCGTGGTAGACGTTTTGGAAGCATTGAAGGTGTCATGGAGGAGGTCGATGAGTTCGTTCAGGACCAAAATAAAGAGTTCTTCAAAATAGAACTCTTTATTTTGGTCCCATTTAGGGCTGCAACGATACACCAAATGTTCGATTCGATTCGATTTCGATTTTAGACACTTCGATTCGATTTTTTTCGATTCGATACATTTCTGATTACTAATTTATCTTTGGTATATAATTCTGCTTGTCTGTTCCAAAAGTGAGTGGCCTTCAACCTAGTGCTTTGCTTTTCTGTTGTAATATAACTATTATATAAACTTATTTGACTTAATAATTGTGTTTATGAGAATAAAAAGCTCTTGTCTATTTGGAAAATAATTTTAATCAGGCAAATAATCATTAATCTCAGTAACATGACTATCACAGATCTATACCTTCTGCTGACTACTGACTAGAAATTTAACAAAGTATGTAAATTGTAAAGTAAATAATAATAAACAAAGTTTCACAAGGTTGTCAGAACTGATATTCAGATATTCTTTTTATAATTCCCATAATATGTAAAATGAAAAATCAATCCTAATGTCAGTGTTGTCACACAATACTTCTTAGTCTAGTAAACAATACAGAAAAATGAAATTTTAGAAATTATCACTTTTTTCACACTTGACTAAAGAAATAATCATCAATCCCAATGTAAAATATGCCTACTTACTGTAGTACTAATCAAACTTATTTCGGGAAAGCCAGGACACGGATAAAGCTTACAAAACAAGTCCACATCCATGACATCGTTTTTTCGTTTCATATGTTGCATTAAATTAGACGTACTGTCGGACTTTGGATATGGCATGTCCGTAAAGCATAATTTGCAAGTAGCTTTATCCGTGTCCTGGCCTTTCCGAAACCCAAAGTGTTCCCAAACCTTTGATTTTAATTTTTAGGAGGATTTTTTAATTTTATTTTATCAACATTGATGTTGGTTGCCATTTTGACCTGTTTGCCGAAAATAAAACATTACGCGCCCACTGATTTGATGACCGAGTTTTAACTGGCCAATCGTATGTAACGTGATGAAGCGCGAAGGGAAAGACTAAAACTCCCACCTTTTTCCATGTTTATTTGTGGGTGGGGAATCGAATCGAAAATGTTACAGTTGGTATCGAGAATCGAATCGGCGCTCATAAAACCGGTTTTCGATGCATCGAAAGGTATCGTTGCACCTCTAGTCCCATTTTGAAGGGTTAAACAAGTTGGAGCACAGGTGGGCAACGTGCATTGATGTAGAGGGCGATTATATTAAAAAAGAAAGACCATTAGTTGGGTTCTCTGACTACCGGAAGTACACCGGGCCAAGAACGTTTTTATTAATCCTCGTACATGAAGCAGACACATACATTTCATACATACATAATATTTAATTCATATACAATTTTTATATGATCTAAATATAGCTGTTTGTTTGTTTGTTTCATTTTACGCCTTTTCCCAACAGTATTTCAGTCATACAGGCGGGTAGTTTCCTCTGGAGTGTTGCAACAAAACTAAACTACCTTCCTCCGCGCTAAACTACCGAAACATCTCCCGGGGATCGAACCCGCGCCAGAGAGGTAACTGGATTAGAAGTCATCGACTCTAACCCCTCGACCACGGAGGCGTTTCTAAATGTAGCTGCAATATCATTGGTTCAAACAGTAGTGAACGTAACAGTCTATATAATCATACTCACTGGATGTAGTATCATTTTCCCCGGGTAAACTGGATTTTCCTTATCCAAAAATAGATCGTGACCATACGTACATCGTAGAAAGTTAATATATGATAAATATTAAACTTGATATTTAATAACATTGTCATCCATCATAATGTAAAATGGATTTACAAGTGCCATGGTTTATGTACAATTAAAAGTAAACATGTTGTTTATGTTTACTGATTGCAATAAAAAAAAATGGGAACGAAAATTAATAAATAATGAAATGATAAAAAACAATGCAGAAATGGAGGTTGACAAACTTGTTTGAAAAATGCGATCGGTATAATGAAATAAAATCAATTACCTTATTACCCAATTTATCAGTTTATAAAAGAAAATTACTTGTCACTTGCTTTATTTAAACTGCAATGCAACAAAAAATGATTTTTATGTATATATTCTTTATAACTGGTAGTCAGAACAACATTTACGTTCTTAATTCAAAACCACCCTGAAGTATATGTAGTAAATCTTTGTGCTAGCAGCACTTAAAGTGTCGAAGGACATTATGTATGCAAATAAAATTACTTTTAACTTTCTTTTTATGTTGTGTCTCACTGTTTTATGGCTACGTTGAAATCTGTTAGATAGACAAACTTATCTACAAATATCCGGAAGAATTCGTATTTTATTTTCTACCGTTAAAAAATAAAATAAATCAGACTGGTCTTAACTATTTCCTTGTAATTTAAATAAATACGAGTATGCTTATACATTTAAACTATAAATTTCATTATAAGTAATTCATAATTTTGGTGAGCAATTATTACATTATTTAAAGGGACTCCACTGATGTTTTTTTACATGAAAGCCTGGAAATTATTTTTCGAGATTAGTGTTTATTTTGATGTATGCCGGGATCAATAGCTTGTGTTCAAAATATAAGATCATTTGTCACTCCGTTTTCCAAAGTAATCATTTTGATTATAATAAATGACCAACATTTAACTCTCCCAAATCAGACTAAAAGCACCAAATTATTTTTTCTGAGTTTACTTCTTCGAATTCTCTATCTTTTTGCATATATCTCTGTTCGTTGTGCCCCAGCTGATCTATGTAACAAATTCAAATTTTACGTTTTTAGTCATTCGGACATCAATGAAGTTTCTTTTAAGTAAGGTAAACAGCTTCAGTAAACGAATATATAAAGTGATAAGAATTGTTTGACAAATTCTTACAAAGGGTTTACTTAAATTAATATTTTTCATGATTTATTCAGTCGAGCGTTCTCTCTATATACTCGTATAAACTATGCTTCGTTTAAATTGATATACACAATTTTCCCATAGTATCTAGGTTCTATGTTCTTACGTGCAACGTTTGCTCATAATTTTTACAAATGAAAAAAGTACTTGCTTTATCGATGGCATGATGTCTATATCTTACATAGTTATCTCATCGCTTTAACCTTACCTTTTAACAACAACTTGTATAGCTAATACTAAACTTATTTATCCTTAGCTGCAAGTTTCCAATAATATTCTCTAAGTTTTTTATGTCAACCTAATTATGGATAGAGAATAAAAAAGACCGTACAGTTAAACGTACAAATACATGACCATGAAAAGGAAAATGTAAAATATGTAACTATGTAGTCATGGTGATAATAAAATAACAAATTCAATAGCAAAACAGACGCATACATTACCGTGTTAAGCACTAGTATAAGAAAATGCATTACAATAAAAACTTATTTTAAAATGTTGTTGTTTTTGAAAGTGTCACCTTAATAAGATGATGTCGCTCAACATTTTATCATTCAATTTAACCAACTGTAATGAATAATTAACTTAAAGGAATCTTCGTTTGTTAAATGTTAAACAAATGTTTGCAATTTTGCGAGAAATTCTTAATTAACACGGGGGAGAATCACGCCGTTCGTTACCCAAACAAACAAGATGGCGGATGCAGCCAAAAAGTAGGTTTTTCCCTTTTTTTCTCTGAAATTCGTGATGTTCTAATGTAAAAGTACATATAACAACCTTCTCCACAATTTTCCTGGCACACAGGATTTTATTTCATGATGTTTCGTCCCGTACTTCATCTGAAATGCGCGTCACCAGATTCGAAGCGAGAGAATTTTCTACCGGTTTGATCGTGGTAACGTACGGCTTTTTCTCTAAAATTCACTGTTTCTTTTACATATATGTATATTAACTGAAACCACTGACTTAAAAAAGTTGTAATATGTTGTCAAGTAAGCAATCATGCCCATTCTGGCTAGATTTACTGCTGTAAATATTAATATCGGGCATTTTCTGGAAATGATAACGTATGGCGCACAAAATATTAATGATAACGTTCGGCGCATTTTACTACTTAGTGGATTTCCATTTGTCGAATCAGCTGATGGTGAATTATTTTTATGAAAGAAATGATAGATATCTGAAAAAAATGTTGGTCAGGTCAGAAATAATTAATTGAACAATGCTGTACCATCGGGTATACTGGTGGCATAATGGATATCCGTTGTTAATATACCAATTAAAACACACGTGTATAGTTTGAGAATATTTTGTATAAAATGCAGAATGGAAAGAAAAGCCTCATCTTTCAGGAAACATTTGTGTAGTTTTGTCTTCACATTAAATTT
The DNA here is from genome assembly GCF_026571515.1 of Ruditapes philippinarum. Classification (NCBI taxonomy): domain Eukaryota; kingdom Metazoa; phylum Mollusca; class Bivalvia; order Venerida; family Veneridae; genus Ruditapes; species Ruditapes philippinarum. Next base: position 134,737 of record NW_026855353.1, read on the forward strand.
CGCCAGTGTTGTGCGATGATTATGGTCTGAACCCTTATCAGAAAGAAGAAACGCATTCAGCAGAGCAAAAATGTTAAAAACGGTACGGACGGCTTGATATATTTTTCTTTGCCAAAGAAAAAGTCTAAAATCATTCCTAACAAATTTCTGACAAGGAAATCTTAATATTTGAACCCGTCAAACATTTACAAAACAAAAATTGATTGCGACTAGCTTACACCCAGATGAGATGTGCCAGTGTTTATTCAATCTGGTCGCTCATTGAAAGAAAAATACATAACAGAGAATAATGAATGAGTGTAGGTTCTATATTGACTTTATTAAATGAGTTAGAAAATAATGTTATGCGAAAAACTTCAATGAATTTAGTAAATAAGAAATTTTCTGTTTATTTGACGGGCGGTTAATATTGAAACGCTTACATTTAGCGTGACGTTGTGCCACTATGACGTCAGATATATTTACGCGACATAGCCTTACAGTTTTTTTATTATAGTAGACAGTAGACATTTTATTTTATTCCAATAGGCTTTAAAGCCGATGAGGACATAAAACATGCACAATAACGAACAGTTCATATAAATCATGAAAAAGTTTGGAGAAGATCAATTTTGATTGATAAAGTAAATACCAGCCGAAATTTTCTTAAGTAGTTACATAATGAACATTTCATATCAAAATTGATCTTTAAACCACTTAACTTGACTTATAGGTCTCTAGTATATACATATACATACACACATATACATGTACATACATACAAAAAACATACATTGAATGAACCATTAATGCAAGATTGTTGTATATTAATCGATTTTTAATACATATTTTTTACGCAATTGGTTTATACAAATTTATTTTTAGTTCGATTGTGTTGGAAGCTATAAGCCTATTGAAACACTCTCGAATCCGTTCCTGGAACCAACCAGTACTAAGCAATGAATGTAAAGTTGCTCAAGGAAACAACGGCTTGCCCCTGACAGGGTTTGAACCCACGCGGTCAGCAATTTTTAGATTACTAGTCCGACGCGTTAACCACTCGGCCACGCGATTACGCAATTACCATATGTTTATACACATATCCTAAAAAATGAAGGTCCCTTCGCATCAATTGCGGATTTCAAAATTGTAAATGAAAGGAACGCCATAATTTGATCAAAACAATTACATGCAAGAATTTGCCTATCATATTCTGGCGTGTTTTTTTTCCACAAACGCCCCAACAAAAACAATAATTTATTTTTTTAAAAAGTATTGCAGGTATCAGCAATAAAAGAGTGACATTGGAATTTCCTTATCAATTTCTAGTATTAAATATAAAGTTTCAAATCGGATTATGATTTCGATGTTTTTATCCATGCCGGAAAACCCGTCTGAAACCTTTAATGCCCGACCGCTCATGCGCTTAGATGACGTCATTATCGTTTGCTACTCTTAAACTAGTGTTTACGAAGTATATGTTAGTGTTCATCCGTGTTGTTCTAACTTCGACGGGAGCGATATCGACCGGAGAATATTTCTTATTTCTTTAGAACCACGGGGAGGAAGTGTTACACGAATAATGGAGTTCTTATGATAACTTGTTCAGGAGTTCTTGTGATAAACTGTCACGGAGTTCGTCGGAAAACATCTGTATATACTACAAAAAACACTCGTTAAAATGGTTATTTTCATCGTTCAAAAAATGAGTTTTAGATGCTAAATTAAACTTTAATGATTAAACTTGTCTTACACCTTGTATTATGTGTCAAAAAACTAATTCACATGCCATTTTTAATCGCCTCTTGCTTCAAATCTGGTAGTTTTCAGTAAAAAATTCCAAATTATTTGCCTATTAACAAGTTTTGACCTGTTTATTTCTGGTCTTCATCCTTGCCATACATAATTACCTAATTATAATGCAAAATTGCAAACATAAAGCACCAGCTACAGATATATACCCGATTTTTCAAATGTTCCGGAGTTCTTGTGATAACTCTGAAGATGTCACAGAGTTCTTATGATAACTTTTGTTATTGCCAATGTGTTTCTTGCGCTAAATCACGGCTCGTTTTAGCGTTTTTTATTATTCAATAAGATTGTTAGTCATTATGAAATGTAGTACGCTCATCCTTTGCGCAAAAAAATAGGATATATAATGTTGGTTTAGAGTGAATTTTAGTTCAAGAGATATTATTTCTTACCCCCGTTTCTTTTTCAAAGTATTTTTTTTTGTTTGGCGCAGATTTTGTAGACTGGAAAAAGGATTTATATACTGGTTTCCTAGCAGTTTCCGGCTCCTAGCAGTATTCTGGCCCTTTATCATTTTCATCCAGGCATACAGACTATTTTTTCTCAGTTAAGCATCTATGTTACTGCATCAGTCAGAGAAACAATTGTTTTCTATGTAACACAGCAGTTATAATAGTACAGCGATTAATATTTTCAAAGTTTTGTCTCTTGTTTTAAGTTACATGACACTTACAAGCAACACCTGGGGAATTCTAGTTTGTATGCCCATGCACAATAACTGAAATCCCATTCTAGGTAAATCACTACTAAACAATATATTTGCAGACGACACGGAAAAGTTTGGGAAGTTATCTACATACATGTGTATTTGAATATATTAACATTGCTTATTGGTACTGAATTATATTCAAAATAAAAAAGGTTCGAAAAACTGCTATGAAATGTTGAATAAATGTGAGCAAAGTTGTTACATCTCAGGCCTTTATTCCATCAAAATGTAAAATAAAAGAGCAACATTAAAACATGATAATGCTGGAAAGGTACCTAACTTTGTTCTGTCAAAGTTTGACTCTTTGGTAGACAGATTTTTACTTTATCTGTTAAAAAGTGCGATTTGGTGCCGGGAACTGCTATGAAACCAGTAGGGCATTTATGTACGTTATAAAATGCGCTTTGAAATACTCAAATATGGTATTTTCATGCCTAATTCTCTGTCGATGTTTGATGAGTATTTCCCCTATGTAATCTTAGTGGAGGAAACTCTGCTACTTTTTCTGTAATTGATAACAAAAATATATATAGTCAAACTTAGTTCGCTTGAACCTGGAGGGACAGTTCAAATTTGTTCGAGAAATCGGTAGTTTATCATGTATCGTACTTTTTTTAAGACATAGGTGTGGAAATTATCCTGGTTATATACTTATTTATTATGGTATAAAATGATACAAATTACTTAGCCCTTAAGTAAGGGAAGCATGCCTTAAGAATGGTGGTTGCTTAAAACATGTGAAACTGAGAACAACGTGCACGTTTTGAGACATTTTTGTTTTGTGGTTTAAGCCATTATACTGCTGAATATCAGTGACCGCTGGTTCAATTTTTACTGTAGCTATTTATCCTTTGCAGACACTTAAGACCAACTTTTTATCCACATTTTTGTGCAAAGGATGATCGTAATGCATTTCATAATGATTTACAATCTTATTGAATAATAATAAACGCCAAAACGTGCTGTGTTTTAGCACAAGAAACACACTGGCAATAACAAAAGTTATCATAAGAGCTCTGTGACATCTGCAGAGTTATCACAAGAACTCCGGGACATTTGAAAAATCGGCTATGTGGATAATACAGTCTTAAACGCACCTTTCTGAGGTCTGGTTCTCGACTGCGGATCTTCCTCCATCGTCAGCTTGGTGCCCGCCAGATGTTTCGGCCCTTATCCAAGTACATCTGTAATGGCGGGTGGGCCCACCGTCTTACGGTGTGGAGGTTGATCGCATCCAGCTTGTCTCCTCGCGTCGTAGCCACAGCCAGCTAGACGCCCGCTCAGCAGCCTGGCTCAGCTTCTGGATTGCCCGTCGCCTGTCTCTGCCAGTGGTGCCAACAGCTGTCATCAATCTACATGCAGATTGTGCACAGAACCCTCTAGCGCCTACTTCGATGGGGAATAGCCAAGTCCGCCAACCTCGGTGTCGGCACTGCTCAAGTAGTTCAGTGTACTTGGCCTTCTTCCTCTCATAGGCCTCTTCACATCTCGTCTCCCAAGGTACTGTCAACTCGATGACAACGAGCTTCTTCCCTGTCTCGGACCACAGTACAATGTCTGGTCTCAAGTTGGTCTGGACGATACCCGGGAACACAAGCTTCTTTCCTAGATCGACTGACATATTCCATCCTGTGGCGCCGTCAAGGATCGATTTCTTCTGTGAAGCTTCTGTCGTCGCAGTTTCACCCGGTCTCACAAAGTTGATGTGGCCTGCCTGTGAGTTACTTCTGCGTGGCTTCTTCTTCTCCCCTTCCAGCCAATCGGCAACCTCTCTGAGGACGTTGTCGTGTCGCCAGCGATATCTGCCCTGCGTCAGTGCTGTGGAGCAGGAAGATAAAACATGTTCCAGAGTGCCTGGTTTCTTGCACAGACTGCATGTTGGGTCTGTGATTAGTCCCCATCGGCAGAGGTTAGCTGGAGATGGCAGGAGGTCATGAACTGACCTGAGGAGGAAGGATAGACGAAGTGGTTCATACTTCCAGATGTCTTCCCAGGTCAGCTTCCTTTCCATGGTTTCCCACGTTGTCCATGCACCCTGCGCACCCATCTCTACCGCTCTGGCCTGTCTCTTGTTCTCCTCTTCCTTCCGTACTTCTGACTGTATCAGGGCTCGCCTCTCAGTCTGGTTGGCTTGGCTCCATAGGAGTGTTTTGGTTGCACCAATACCTTGTCGTCCGACAGCCGTTACACCGACGATGTCCTTGTGCATGAGAGAGCTCTCCGCCTGGCTGACAGTCTCTGTCGCTGACCACTTTCTTCCAGTACGGGTAACGATCCCTGCTTCCCGGATCTGCTCATCTGGGGAGTCTCTTAGGGTAAGCACCAGTCTTGTCTTCGCCGTCTTGAATTCTTCTACCAGTGAAGATAGTGGGAGTTGCAGTTTGTTGGTTTTCCCATACAGTCCAACACTGGAGAAACTGGGTGGGATTCCAAGCCACTTGCGAAGATGTCGGCTGGTGATTCTCTCTAAGGCTTCTATTGTTGAGCTGGGTACCTCGTACAGCATCATTGGCCAGATCAGCCTTGGTAGTAAGGCATGCTGGTACAGCCAGGCCTTGAACTTCCCAGGTAGGTTGCTCCGGTCTATCTTCTTCAGCCCGTCTTCTACCTGGTTCTCTAGCTTCTTGACGTTGTCCTTGTCTACTAGGCTGGCATCAAACCACTTCCCAAGGCACTTGATTGGGTTCTTCGTGATGGATGGGATCTCCTCGTTCTGTACTCGGAGCACGAATCTGTCTGTCGTCTTGCCTTTCTTGATAATGAGGGACCTGGACTTTACGGCCTTGAATTTCATTCGGGCCCATGACGCGACGTCTGTCAGTGCTGTCAACATCCATCTAGCCTGGACGTGTGTTGGTGTCGTCAACGTGAGGTCATCCATAAAACCTCGGCTTGATGGGAGGTAGATACCTGACTCTGTCTTTGGTCCGCGGGTCTCTCTAATGGCAGCATTGATGAGCAGATTCATCCCCATGACGAAGAGTACCACAGAAACAGTACATCCGGTGACTATACCTTTCTCCAACATCTGCTACTTCGTCAGCTGGTCACCAACAGAAAACCGAAGCTTGATGCCGTCAAGGTAGCTGGTGATGATTTTCTGGACATGGTTGTCGACATGGTAGTGCTGGAGGGCTGTGTAGATCAGCTGATGGGGAATAGATCCGTATGCGTTGGCAAGATCGAGCCAAACTACTGTCAAGTCTTTCTTCCCCGTCTTCGCCTCTTGAATTAGTTGGGTGATAGCGCTGGTGTGCTCTACACAACCGGAGAAACCAGGTACTCCACCCTTCTGGACTGAAGTGTCGATGTACGCGTTGGTCGTCAGGAAAGAGGTAAGTCTTCTGGCCAGGATAGCGAAGAATATCTTCCCCTCGACATTTAGTAGCGAGATGGTCCGGAACTGATTGACTGTCTTGGAGTTCCTTTCCTTGGGCGTGAATATTCCCTCTGCTTCCTTCCAGGCTTCTGGTACTTCCCCTTTCCTCCAAACCACCTTGAGGAGTCTCCATAGCCTCTTCAGTAGGAGTGGGCACATCTTGTACACTTTGTACGGGATGGCGTTAGGACCAGGAGTAGAGCCCCATCGAGCCTTCTTGACGACGTCCTTCACCTCTCCCAAAGTGGGTTCAGTGGTTACCAGTGGCGTCTCTGGAGGTAAGGCAGGATCTATCCGGTCACAGTCCCCTAGGACGTCTTCTCTGTTGACATCTGAATGCGTATCATGCAGGTACTTCTCAACCTCTTCAAGTGGGGTCTCTAATGTTCCTGAACGCTCTTTGTCAAGCAGAGTCTTTGCAAATTTGTATGGGTTGGCTGTGAACGCAGCTCTCTTTCTTGTTCGCTCCCTCGCTTTTCTCCTCTTGTTCTCAGCTCGCCGCAGAGACTTCAACTTTGTGCGCAGTGTATCACGTAGTTGGGACAGGCCAAGGCGCTGCACTTGTGAGCTGTCTCGGTACTGCTTCTTCAGCTGTCTGATTTCTTTCCTCAGGTTCTCTATGCGGTGTTGCCTCCGGTTCGGCTTTGGAGCCTCCTTGCGTTTCTTTGTTTCTTCAATCCCAAACCTCTCTTTTGCAACAGAGTATACAAGGGTGGAAAGGGTGTGTAACTTCCGGTGTACTGGAACTTGCATGGATGATTCGAGGATGATTTCTATGTCCTCGTCAAACTGTTTCCATGGTGCCTTCTCAGATGCCTTGGGCCACTTGATCTTGGGTGTTCTTGTGGTAGGCATCGGGCGTGGTCGGTCAGGGACGGCCTCTTGCTCCTGTGGTTGGCTGCTAGTGTCCTGCGAGTAATTCAGTAGCTCTAGGAGGGGGTCGTCTTCATTCATCATTGGATCCCGGGTGGCATCGTGCGCTGTCTCTTGAGCGGAGAGTTCATCAGTACTGTGGGTAGTCTCCTGACTGGAGTACTCCCGCGTCTCACTAGCCATACTGGCTATGCGCTGCTCAAGTGGCCTCACGCGCTGGCAACCAGACTTCCCCTGGTGAATGCGTAACCCTCGTTGGTTTTTGCAGATTTGCCACAAGGGCAAGTTACTGTCCCTGGTGCTGGGTTCGTAGTCGATTGGGCAGGCCGTGTCGATTCCATAAAATCCGTCCATGTGAGTCTTTCATCCTCCCCCCCTCTCGGAAGACTCTGGGGGTGTCTTTCATTAGTGGAGTCTGTAGCTTGTCTGTGGGTGTCTTCTCACGAAGACTGCACGTCGGGATGCTACCCCTAGTGCCCCGGTTCCAGTCTGTTCCTGGGGTCAACTGTCTCTCCAGTGTCACCAATCTATTCCTGGTTGCCATCCAGTCTTTCCTAGAAGTCACTGGTAAACCAGATGATCAATGTGGATAATACAGTCTTAAACGCACCTTTCTGAGGTCTGGTTCTCGACTGCGGATCTTCCTCCATCGTCAGCTTGGTGCCCGCCAGATGTTTCGGCCCTTATCCAAGTACATCTGTATTGGCGGGTGGGCCCACCGTCTTACGGTGTGGAGGTTGATCGCCTCCAGCTTGTCTCCTCGCGTCGTAGCCACAGCCAGCTAGACGCCCGCTCAGCAGCCTGGCTCAGCTTCTGGATTGCCCGTCGCCTGTCTCTGCCAGTGGTGCCAACAGCTGTCATCAATCTACATACAGATTGTGCACAGAACCCTCTAGCGCCTAAATAGGTTAGCCGGTGCTTTATGATTGCAATTTTGCATTATAATTAGGTAATTATGTATGGCAAGGATGAAGACCAGAAATAAACAGGTCAAAACTTGTGAATTGGCAAGTTATTTCGAAATTTTACTGAAAACTACCAGATTTGAAGCAAGAGGCGATTAAAATGGCCTGTGAATTAGGCTTTGACACATAATACAAGATGTAAGACAAGCTTAATCATTAAAGTTTAATTTAGCACCTAAAACTCATTTTTGAACGATGAAAATAACCATTTTAACGAGTGTTTTTGTAGTATATACAGATGTTTTCCGACGAACTCCGTGACAGTTATCACAAGAACTCCTGAACAAGTTATCATAAGAACTCCATCCTTCGTGTAACACTTCCTCCCCCGTGAGAACAGCTACGGATGAATACAAGCATACTTAGTGTTAAGCTTTATTTGGCTTAATTAATATTAACTTTATTTCGTCACTTTACAAGTCCATTTGCACAAACGCGGTTCTATGAAGCACTATGAAAAATAGAAGGCTGCTATGAACGGACTTTGATATATCATCAACTTTTGTTTTTCTATGAAAATTTACACAAGGAATTTCTAAGAAATACAGCGCTTTCATTGGATGACAAATAAAGCTGGACACTAATATTATTTATTTCAGTTTCTTAATTTGGTTCTACGCATCCTCTTATGTATTGTAAATATAAAGAAAATCAATTTATCAGAAAAGAATGCGCCGTACGTTATCATTGATATTTTGTGCGCCATACGTTATCATTTCCAGAAAAATGCCCGATATTAATATTTTCAGCGGTTATTCTAGCCAGAATGGACATGAATGCTTAGATGACAACATATTACAACTTTTTTAAAGTCAGTGGTTTCAGTTAATATACATATATGTAAAAGAAACAGTGAATTTTAGAGAAAAAGCCGTACGTTACCACGATCAAACCGGTGGAAAATTCTCTCGCTTCGAATCTGGTGACGCGCATTTCAGATGAAGTACAGGACGAAACATCATAAAATAAAATCCTGTGTGCCAGGAAAATTGTGTAGAAGGTTGTTATATGAACTTTTACATTAGAACTTCACGAATTTCAGAGAAAAAAGGGAAAAACCTACTTTTTGGCTGCATCCGCCATCTTGTTTGTTTGGGTAACGAACGGCGTGATTCTCCCCCGTGATTAAACTATTCAATGCAGCAATACAAAAATAGATCCTGACATGGTAGTTAATATTTAATGGGCAAAACAACAACAACAACAAAAATAACGTATAAACTGATAAGGGATACATATCTTCCCATATACGAATTCTCAAAATGACCTTGCCCTTTTATTCAAGTATTAACCTATTTTAAATTTTCATGTTTCGTTCATTAAACACAATAAAACACACTCTTAGAATTCACGTTTATTGCGCTTTATCAGTTTAGGATTGTGGGGAAAAACCTTGTTCGGATAGAAATTAGATTAAGATTTTAAAAAAATGTCAGCGTTCGAAAATTTCATTACAAATTTTAACAGAAATACTATACACTATGTGTTGTTTTTGAAGATTGTTTTGACTAACTATATAATAAATGGTTACATTAAACAAGTCATCATAGGTGCTTAAGATAATTGGCGATTCTGCTATAGCCTCGATTCAAACACGACGGCCATTCCTTAAAATCAGATTTATGAATTTAAGATATAACTTGATTTTGGATTCAATTCTTCATTTACATTTCTTATGTGTAAATACACTAAGTATTTTATTTAGGTTTATTTAACGTGTTCAAATCATTAGTTACCTGGCTGGATTCATCATTGCCTTTACAGCTCATACAATGTTTTTTTTTTCCTTTTGTTTTTTGTTAACTCATAACCAGCTGCATTTCTGTTTATAAATGTATAAATTTGAAAAAGTCAATTCACTGTCAACATTACTTAAATGTCAAAGCTACCAGCAGCATAGAGCTTTGTCAGACGATGGGCTGGTTCTTTGCTTGTTACAAAGGCTTAGCACTTCTGGATTTGCATATTACGATTAACTCTCTGTCAAGAACACATTCATATTTCTAAATCTGCGTTTCTTGAAAATGACCTATATTGTATTTTGAGCCTGCCCTTATGTCCTCTACCATTTTTATTCAGTGCCGTCTAAGTACCCTGTTTGTGTGGCTGGGTTGAGTCGAGAGTTGCATTCTGTGAACGTTACCTTGCCTTGATGATCTTTGTTCTTATTTTTCATCGCATTTGATTATTTTAAGGAGACATTGTACTATGGTTATTTGTTTTGAATGGCGACTTAGTAAATTACAAATACTACATCTTTATGGTCTTGTATTCATTCAAAGAAAACGATTAAACATTTCTTTAATCACTGTTCGACAGTTGATAATTTCAAGATGTTGTAGACTTTGAGATTTCAGTTGTTAATTATTCCTGGCAAGCAAATTTAGATAATTCGAATTTTATTGACACATCTGACCAATTTCATTACGAGCATACATAGTCCTTGTACTAAATGTCAATCTGCAAATATCGTTGGGAATTTCTTGGTAATTCTCAATTAATAAAACGAGTAGGACAGTTTTTATGTATTTCTATATTACAGTTGCATCATTCTGTATGTATATGTGTCCTTTTTGACAGAATAATGTTACAACCAACATTTTAAAACATAGATGTCGTCGAACATTGCAGATATATACATTAACATTTTTGCTAACTTTTCTATAAGTGTCACGATATTATTTTTAATTGTCGGTAGATTGCATGCCTACTTCTTATAGGAATAAATATTTTCTCTTAAACATTAACGTATTGAATGTATCAAATATAAAATTGTGACTCGAAATTTATCAAAAATAAGTTTAGGCATTTTCCCATTTCAGTATTTGTAAAAATGTTGTGAATAAGAAGGCAAATTCAAGAAAAGAAACACTATATAGTACCCTTAAGCAATGATATGGTGATTGTATAATCTTAATGATAATAATTGATCTGTCAGAGTTTATTTCAGTATTATTCTGCCATATGCGTTTTAAAAATAAGATATGCAAATTACAGGTCATGTACTTTTAACAATTTCGACATCGTTTACATTATATTAGATAATTGTTTTACCAAGCAGATGATTGCACGATCGATAACAGAACAATAGCAAAGGTGCACGTGTTTCTACATCAAAGTTGACGATACTATTAATCATATTTGACAGATAATCGAGATTATCATATATATCATGCTTCACAAAAACAATAACAAATGCAGCTTGCAGTAATCAATCGCTTATCTTGAAGATTTGTTTCAGTATACAAGAATTGCAGGTAATGTTTCCATTCTGGTATTTAGGCATCAATCACTGGTTATAATTCTGAAAACACCTCCGGATTTCATTTTCGAATTGTTCGAGATATGTAAATAGTACATAAATGTTTTACAACGGATAAACTCTCCCGCTGAAGCTATAACAGATGAAAATTAAAACATTTATGTCTCTGGATTATTTATAATTATTAAAAACACAGACACGTTATTTTTGAAAACGCAATTATGTATTTATTATATTTAGAGATAACAAAGACCCGAAAAATAGATAAAATTTTATTTTAAATTCAAGAATGAAAAGTATTTTTTGAGCCAAACATTATAGTGATGAAAAAGAAGGTTTCATAACTTTCCTGTATAGAAAAGTCCTTAGTAGAATTTCTTATTTCGGATAAAATTTCTTCTTATTTCATTGACCTTTTTCATTTTTTAACATGTACTCTTAATTACTTTCAGTGTTGTTTTTATTCGCGTTTTTTGTTGTTTTTTCAGGGTTTTTTTGTGATTTTTTTTTTATTTTTTTTTTTATTTTTAAAATTAATTTCACGATATACTTCTCAGATATCAAGTTGAAATGATATTTATAATGCATTTGAAAACGTTTCTGGAAGTCAGAATAGCCGATTAGCTAAAGGACAGTTTTACCAAGAAAGTAAACGGAGGAATATCATAATTGAGTAATAAACTGAGAAATAAACTTGAAGAGTCTAGGGGGCAAGGCCATTTATCAACTATTTCAAAAGATATATGGCCGCCGATTATATACGTTAAAGTCATGAAAGAAGGTGCATGCTATTATTTATAAGTATTAAATATAATAGTTTCCTCCTTTAAAGATATTACATCATCCAATTACATTAGAGATCTGTATCTTGTTTTCACCTAGGACATAACTAAACGTCGCTGTGTATTTTATAACGTGTTCTTTGTTTCTGTATTAATTGATAGAATTATGACCAAATTGAGTCATGCTACTTTTAAGTATGTTTTAGATTTGATGAAGGTTCAAAGTAATATTTGATAAACTTTTGAAGAAACATTACGTGATAGATATGCACTTAATGTCTAATGTCCTTTGATAGATAAACAAACGTACAGCTGGCTTAAATATTTGTTTAAAAAAATCTGGCGATACCTATACGTTGCGATGCTGCTGAAATAATAACTATATGTGCAAATCAAGATTATTCATCACGTTGAATGGACCACGAATGTTAAGATTACGACAGCTGGTATAAATTGTATATTGATGCATAAAACATAAACAACAAAGAAAATGTACTGTTGTTATTTTGTTTGTTTTTTTGCAGTATCACAAGCTTCATTGAATGGAATGCTGTAAACACGGAAATGGCCGCATAAGGTATGTTTGAGAACATAATTAAATATAAAACATTGTCAGTCACAACTAAATATTTAAGGATGAAGTATACCGTATTCAATATTTTTAACATTGATGCTCAGTAATTGTGAATTAATACCTTGACTTTTGACGTGTTGTTAGTTTTTTAGTGATTGATGCATTTTCATAACTGGTGAACTTATTTTGTCTCTGTACAGTTATATTTGTAGCATCTATGTTTGAATGTTTTATCACCATTTGACTTTTTTAACATATATAGCAGAAGACATCTTGGTAGGTAGTGATAGATTTGGACGCAAAACACATGAAACCGAGCTCTTATATTGTGCAAAAAGAACATAATAGTTAGAGGATTATTGTCTACTCTTTATTTGATTTATCTAACTAAGCGACCTCGCATATTAGCACGTTTTATCAGTTTAGAGTACGGAAATCGAAAATCGTCTACAAAGAAATTAGATTTACATAAACAAGTATCAATCGCCAATGCGTCCATTGTCAAGGTTTACATACGTATATATCGATGAATGTTTCACGGAGAAATCGTTACGACTGTAACACTATTAGAACGTAGTTTTATAGCTCACAAAATCTAAATTAAAACAACTTTTAAAATCATTTTATTTGATGATATCCAATATATCTATACACCCGTAACCGTCCGTATTGAATTGTTAGGTGGCTTTTAAGAATTTAAAGCAAATATTAGTTAATCAGCTGGCATAGCTCAGAAAATGGTAACGAGTCGCATTGATTTGCATGTTAGTCATGGTCTTTAAAATATCCAAAGAAATACCGTGTTAAACCGAAAATGAGAAAACGAACATTTGACACTAAAGTCTGAGGCTTAGTGTTTGAGCCATCATTGATGTCATGCGTTCCTTGAATCGTCCTAAAAAGTTTACATAATTTAGGGCGATTTGAATCGTTTTTTAACTTTTTTATTGGTCGTTCGACTTTTTTTAGATTGATTTACGGTCAACTTATTAGCTATTTGCCATCTTCAACCTACTATTATTTTCCTTGTCATTTTTGGCCATAACAAAAAGTATGATGATGGATGAAAATTGAAATCTAGTGCTTTTTTTTATTTGGTGTATTGACACTTTACAAGAGACATACTGCTGACAATAAATGATAGATTATAAATTGTTTAAATGAAAGAAATAATATTTTGTTTCACAATGTAATATTTATATGATCTTTCATTGATTTTACTAGTAAAGATATGATGATCAATTCCCTTCATCCCAATTCCATATAGCTAGTGTTATTTGTAATTATTCCGAGCATGTAATATAACTTTAGTAAGTTACAACTAGAGTCATTGCGAGTTCAATATCCCTGTACAGGAAAAAAGGTTTAAGTGACATAGCAAAGTTGTAACAATGTCATAAATATTCATTAAGAATGTTATTGAATTAGTAGAACACTACAACAATATCGATCAATTAGGCAATTCATCCCCGAAAATCTGAGGTTTTTTTTTTAAAGAAATTACATGTTATTTTATTTTTTTCGTAGAAGTTTGTTAAATATTATAATTGTTTAGGATCACTTGAATATTGACTTAAGCGTATGTATCATATATAACGATAAATAACCTAAACTAATTAAAACTAAAATTTTCAAATAAATAATCCTTTATTTTAATTAGTTTACAGATAAACTGGAAAATAAACCAAAGAACCACAAATGTTCTTTCTTATATGGATGCACGATACAGAAAAAAACCTTTACATTTACAAATAATACTGTACTTTTACATGATTGATTGAACTAAGATTTTATCATCTTTATAATAGCAAAGCGGATAAAGAACATTTAACTTAACTAAACGTTTGACCGTATAAAAATTGTTTTCTTTTCATTTTCTGCAAATATACCCCCTCCTACTCAACCCTTTATAAAACTGATCTGTAATCCATTTAAACAAATAGGATAATGACGTAGGACTTGATCCTTCTTCGTGGTATGAAAACTCTCAAATCAGGAATTTTATCTTTTCAGATAGATATAAATTTTTCAACGCATGTATTAAAGAAAAAATACACAAATTGATTTAACTATTAAAGATTTGCGAAAATATGTTCAATATTCCAAAGACTGAATTTCGCTTTTCATTGAATCATGCTTACATGCCGCAATTGTTCGTTAATTAAAAATATGCTTGTAAACAGATATGCATAATTATACTTTTTTATACACGATTAGACAACCTTATATCTCCAATTATGTGTTTATTTCTCAAACGTCAACTAGGATTGCTTTAATTTATAGATGAATCTCTATCAAAATGTAAAGGATTGTTTCTATTTTAAGATTTCATAATAATGTTGAAATATTTTTTTAATGTGTCAAATATTTGCTATTTTTTCAATTTACCTAACTCGATATAATTGCCTATGAGAAAAAAAGATCATTTGCTTAGAATATCTTAACTGCAATTTAAATATCTTAACTGCAATTTAAATATCTTTACTGCAATTTAAAATATCTTCACTAGCATGGGTATACACTAATCAATATCTTTCAGCTTGTATATTGAAACCAGCTTTACGTTTTGGCGTTCTTTTTCAAAAGACACCTGAAATATATCTAGAAAATATTTGTACTGGCAACACTTAAAGTGTCAAAGAGCATTACATATGTAAATAAAGTTACTCTTAACAACACTTTTATGTTGTGATGAACTGTTTTATGGTTGCAATGAAATATGTAAGATAGATGAACTCGCCTTTAAATATCCGGTTAAGAATTCTTCTTTTATCTCCTATCTTTAAACATAACATTAAGAGGTAAACTAGCTTTTTATGGATGTTGTTGTTGTTGGTGTAATATATTTAATAAATAAACAGTCTTTGTCTTGGCAAATAGCGTGCGTTCGTTTTTTGTTTTGTTTTTTGTTTTATTTTCTTTTTCAGGATTTTTTTTTCATGTTGCCCATTAATTGAAATCATTAGTGCTTTTATAATTTGTAAATAAAAACATGAGAAAATCTATCGGTCCAATCAAGTCATATTAATTATATAAAATAGCAAAAATGTAATACCAACTAATTATGTAGCTTACAGACGAATTAAAACATGACGGAAATGAGGTGTTGGGTGTATACAGTTTTGAATCTCTGCGATCATATCTTAAATAATACATTCGTTACTCAAAGCGGTTTTATGAACAGGTCAAAATATAGATTTCCTATAAAATACACTATAATCATGTTGTTCATTGATTGCATTCATCAGGTAAATCATCTTTATAATTATAACGGTAAAAATTTGAAGACGAATTCTTAATTAAGGTATATCTATCTTATCATATTATATCCATACGCCAGAGCGCGCATTTATTTAAATAATTTTATACAACAATGTCAATTGTCCGATGGCACCAAAATGTATGCGCTATATTTTTACTTATAATTACATTCCTTTTGCAATTATTTGTATGACATCATAAGTTATATCAATGAAACACATTTGTCTCTACACTGTCCATGATTTGATTCTTATCTTGTACACACACCTTATCATTACTTTTGCCCAAATATTTTTTCCTTTGCTTTATTTTCATATATATTTACTGTCATGTTGTTGCTCAATTAATTCAAACATCTTTATGATGCAGTATTGTATCAAAGACTGTTTTGATTGAATATATTGAAACATAAATAATGCCATCTGTATCTGACAATGTATTTATAGTGATGTTTATAACATTGAGAAATTGGAAAGCAAAACTATCAACTCTAGCATAAGGATCTGTTAGTCATGTCAGGACGGTTCAAGTATTACATACTAACGTAAATGTATGATTGAGGAATGTTCAGTACTACGCTGGTCAATCCATCTATGCTTATTTTCAATTAAGAAAAAGTTATATTTTACAAATACCACATTCTACATGATTTGTAGACGTTAACGAAATGTAACTTTAATCAATCTAAGTACGAAAGTTTGAATACAGTATATCTTAATCATTAAAATGATATGTTTTATCAATAAGTTATTTTAATATAAATTGGTTTGTAAAATTATAAGTTTTTGATGAAAAGTGTTTGCAATTTTGGGAGATAGTCATATACTTTACAATGATTACGTAATTTTTGAACAAATAGTGACCGAATAACGCCATTTTCTACGTATACTGTATAAAATGATAAAAGGTCACACATGTGTGACATTTCTATTTTATTCAAGGCTTAATCGCTTTTTAGACGAGCATTATTTTCTTTCGTTTATTTGATAAAGCACAATAAAACGATCTAGTAGACTCCTCTCTTATCGTGCGATTTATCAATCTAGATTAAGGAAAGCAGAAACTCGTCTACACGACAATTAGATTTAGATAAATATTTTATTTCAGCTTCGACGAGTTCATCGCATCTTTTATACAGATAGATAAAATAGCTTATGTTAAGCAATGATGACAACTTCTTATTTTTTTTATTACAATATTATACTTAAGAATGTGTGAGTTTTTAGTAATGACAATATTTTTTTTTTAAACAGGCGAGGCGAAAACTAAGACATACATTAAATTTAAAGGGTACAAAGCTAAATCTAAAGAAAAACTTTTATAAAATTTATCAGCATTGAAATTATATTGCATTCAAAATCTTTCTTTCGATTCTCAAAAGAGTTACATAAGATGTCTCTTTTATCATTTAAAATACCTCACTTAAACAGAATCAAATGTTCCGGAGCAGAATATCATTCTTCTATTTTAAGTAGGGTTTTATCCGTTTAGCAACGATTTCGTGCATGCGTCATTCACTTTTAAAAATGATTTAATACCATATTTATTTCATACAAGCATTTAGGAAGTATCAAACAATACATACTGCAGCAAATATATAGCTTTTTACACTTTAAGGCTTTCTTTTTATTTTGTTTAAAAATTGCCGATTTGTTAAGATTTGGCATAAACATTGAAGATCTCTTTCTTTTGTTCAAGTTACATTCCCATCACAATCAATTTCAATTTGATATATTTTATTACATTATTGGGGAATCAGTGTTTATTCGTACGCATGCGTCAATTAACCTTCTTATTAACATACTGAGTGTATGCTTGATAAATGTGTTCATTATGTTTATAATTATTTCTATTATAGATAAAGTCTGTATGTATATGATAGGTTAGCTAAATATAACATGTTTCCTTTCCTGAAAATTTAATTACGTGAAAGTATGTTTTCGTAATTAAATAATATATATTAATTCATACATTATAAAATATAACCAATAACCTTTCAGTATTTGCACCACGTGATGTTCAAATAGAAATCATTTTTTGATCCAAACTAATCAATTTAGCCTCGATTTCGAGTACAAAATTCTATTGATCACTTGTTCTGATCAAAGAGCGAAGAAAAACTTGAAGTAACAAAGTTGTGTCAAATTGTCAAAGCAATGATGGTGTGATTAGACATTGGTTTATTCAATCATGGTCCTATTGGAATCGTACACAGCTGCAAAACCTATATCAGATTCCGCTGGCGTCTTGTCTGATATTGGATTCACAGCTGTGTTCTCGTCCAACAGTATCCAGTATTGTACTCAACAATGTATAATCATAACATAGACCCAATAAACCAGTAAATTGTTCTAATATTAAAATTTCCAATGCTTACAAAAACTAGGTTTTACTTTTATGCAAAAACAAATATGCTTACTGTAATAATTCAACTTCTTTCCTGTAAAATGTACAAATGTGTATAAAAGAAGAGATAATACATCTCAGAAAGGTTTCATACACAATACTCTGATTATAGATGAAACTTAGTAAGTTCCACCGCCTACGATTTATTGATTTGAACAGAACTTGTACTGTAAGCTTCACTAATGCAATTATTATTCAGCCCCGTACGTAATAATATCAGTGATTTCATAACATGATATAATTTAAAACGTGATAATACCTAATACATTTGTATATATTTACAACTAAAAACCTCATCAAAATATCATTATCTGACAAAACCATTTTGAGAAATAATTCGTATAACAAATGATAATTAGAAGTTGTCTGCATTATCTACCTAAAACTGGTAATAACTAACGTCACGAATATTTTAAATACTACTAATTAATAATATATATCATATTGTTTGTTTGTTCCACCTATCATTAAATCATTTAGGGCACACACATTCTTCTATCCCGGGCCGCATATGCCGCTATCCATAACAAAAAATGTCACGAAACTGTCAAACAATATGGTCATATAAATACATCTATTGATGTTTGTAAGTTTAAAATGTCATCATTTTAATGCTTAAAGTTTTTTGTTTAAAGAAGGTGTTAGAGGAAATGGACGGAAGCTTTTTCTCAGAACTTCCGAAAAAAATAGTCAGCTTGATATTTAAGTATTCATGCTCCTTAGGTAATATGGTTTTTGAAAAATATATTTTATATCGTTTGAATACATTTTATTTAACTTTTTACACGGACACAATTCAGCTCAATTTCTCCTGAAGTATGCTTTTGTTAACTTATCGACTAAAAGTATATATATATATTTTTTTTTGCCATAACCTGCTAAAATGCCGTTACGTTATTATCCCGTCCCTTGAACATGGAACTTTTTAATTTAGAGTTTACGGGTTTTCAATCTTAAAATGACAAAAGTATAAAACTTTATTAGTCTTGACGGATATTAAGGATGGCCTGGCTCTGTATTGGTGGCAAACGCCTTTAGCTTCCGGTTAAATATACACATTTTGGTTTTCCTGACGTATGAGCAGTCTTCGCGTGCATTATAAGGGAATTGTATGATATTTTGGAGACTTTTCTATTGAAATGTAGCAGAGTGAAATCGTGTACTCATGCATGTACAGTGTTTACTTATTATGACTACAGGGAAAGTGATTACGATAGAAAAGTCATATTCAGGTTCTATTTCATTGGTTACGTGTTTCTGGATTTTTATATTGCGACTCTTTCTATTACATGTTATCTCTTACATTATAGAATGAATGTATTTTGATAACGATATTAATTACAATTAATTGCTCCTTTTTCATATAACAGTATGGATTTAAACACAAATATTTAACATTTGTTTGTTTGTTTGTCTTGTATGTGTGTGTGCATGTGTGTGCGTGCGCGCGTGCGCGTGTGTGTCTGTTTCTTCTACATGCAAGCAACAAACATTGAACAAGATGCCATGACCTGTGACCTAATTGTATTTTAGTTTTGACCATTCATAATTTAAAATTTCTTATTTTACTTATTGAACAACTGAATTTATTTTCTTTGTTTGTTTGTTTGCAAGCATACAATGTCCGTTAACATGTTATACGGCTTATCTCTTGAAATTTGTTTGTCAATACATAACGGGAAATCTAAACTAAGAACTTAAACCTGATAACACTAACAAAAACTTAATAAGAAAAAGTTTAATGTCTCAGTACGCAGCATAAGCTATATAACAATGAAACAAAATTATGTTCTAACATCCATGAAAGATATTCCCTTTTGTATTATTTAAATAATCCGTGCAATTCATTACAGTATGTATTTGATCATTATCATTAACAAAAGAAGGCCACATATATGTTAAAATTTAATATCTAGAACAATGATGTGGATCTCTGCCTTCAACAAAGAAGCTTTGAGAAATATTTATAAATACTTTAGTGCGCACAAAGTATTATATTTAAAGCAAAAATACCTGTAGACCTTGTAAGTACATGCATAATTATACTGAATGTAAAGATATTTTCAACAGATGGAACAGATTCAGTGTTTACTGATTTTTAATTACAATATTTTCGTGCAAATTTTCAAATTTTGCAAAGTTTGTCAGAAACTTCTACCACACTTTTATTAGATAAACATTTACGTCGTACATGTAGTTCAACCTTTCGACCCCTTGCCATTTCGACTTTAATGATTCTTTACCTGAAACCCAAGCAATTAATAAATAATTCGATCCTTGACGTTATGACTATTCTACCGATAAATTGTTTTGGTGTCATATTAGCATAATTAACTTGATACAGTGTTTTCATTCCAAGTAAGCTCACTTTTGTGATTATAAAAAATAATGTAGTTCAAAAAGGTTATAATTAATTGATAAAAGATAAAGGCGAGTTGGCAAATCATTTTACTTTATCATATAAAAATGACGTATAACTTCATGTATATAATATCAGGAAATATTTACATGTAAGAGAATAGATAAAGAAATATTTATTTATTTAAACAATTTGTAATAATAACAACGAGGAAAGACATTTGTCGTGTTAACATTTTTATTTTCACTAGCAAAGATAGATAAACCTATAATAAAACGTTTTCCGTGCACGCCTCCAGATGAGCCAAAATATTTCAAGAATATAATTATTAAGAAAAAATGTACAAAGATTTCAATAAAGGTAAAACACTTAGATCCAAGTATATTTTACATGTTAAATGTGGTTTAAGACTGCTTTTGCATCATTTTATCACCATATTTCTACTGCGTTAATAACGCCTTAAGGACTGTTTTTGCATATGTTGACCACTTTTTGGTATTTTTCTTGGATTGTAGGAGCAGATTGCAATATGCAAATTGCTTTATTTGTTCACCTCACAGTATTTTACTTTTAAATACCTTTGCAAAATTTTCATGAAAATTAACATGACTCTTGAGGCGTGCTGCTTTTATGAACTATTTAAATATATAATTTTATGTTTATGTAGCGTTTGGAACAAAAGTGACTTAATGAAAGCTGACATATGCTATCTAAAATAGGCTTATTATAGACATAGTCAATATATTAACACTTATTTATTCATGAATCTTCATTTCATGAGACAAACAGTTGCTTGACTGAAAAGAAAACTGTTAAAAGTAATTTTCTAGGAATATTGATATTTGGAGTGGTGTAAAGTTCTAAGACTCTTCATGTCACACTATATTCTTGTTAAAACTTTACAGACATAAAAATGATGTTTGTACTAAACAACATCAGTCAGTCACAATCTTTTTTCTTTTGAGTAAGGTCACAGTATTAGAAGAAATTCATTATCAAACTATGAAGACTACAAACTAGATTAGGTACTGTTGGTATT
The DNA here is from genome assembly GCF_026571515.1 of Ruditapes philippinarum. Classification (NCBI taxonomy): domain Eukaryota; kingdom Metazoa; phylum Mollusca; class Bivalvia; order Venerida; family Veneridae; genus Ruditapes; species Ruditapes philippinarum. The sequence goes on from NW_026855353.1 coordinate 156,137, forward strand.
AGCTTTCTTTTAAATGATTAAACAAATTACAATTAATTAAACACCATAACTGTAAAAAACAAACCCATATCTTTTAACCTCCTAATATCCGTGCTTCTGTTTTATCACGCGAGACTATACTATATCGAACCAAGTGTTATTGTTTCACTGTGCTTTAACATTTTTTTAGCTGACAATAAAATATTATCATTTTGTAGAACGCACAATAGCGCCAATCCTTAAAGTTTTGCTTGCAGATTGAATGACTATTTGAACAATAAAAGCAATTATAAAACAAACTGAACGAAGGATTTATACCAACAGATTTATTGCATAGCCCGCATTACTTCAAGTATTTCTATGATCCTTGCTCAATCTACCGAAATGAAGTATAAAGTGCATGAAGTTCAAATAATATTGATATATATGTATAGTTCGTTGTTGATATAAAATATTCAGGATAATTATATTATTTACTATAGGCATTAATATTCAGTACTTATCCGCTATCAATGGTGTAAGAAAAGTATTTTGTACATGCAGACAAAAAACTTTGAACTGTTTATAAAAAAATTAAACATATATGTCTTTTTCAAAATGGTATGAAATACCAATATAAAATAAGCATAATAGAGAGAAATATAATCCCTAATTCTGAAAAATTTATGAACGGAATTATTGTAAATGTTTTAGGCTCGTTTTTTCATAGACATACTGGTAATTGCAGGGTACCTTCCATGCCCCTAGCACCGTCTTAAGTAGAATTAAACATTTTACATGAAATTTGAATTTGGAAACATCCGCAGATGTGTCAGTTGTTCAGATAGTATAAAAAGAATGTAAATTTTTTAAACAGATGGACTAAGAATTTTATCATGCAATTTAAGAGACGTAAAATGCCATGTTTCGTTTTTTCGATTGTTTTCATATTAAATTAAAGAATAACCCATTAAAAAAATAAATTGCTTAAATATTACAAAGAGAAAATGATATTCATGACTAAGAACTATGTAATAAATCTTAAGAATTTAAGAAGCGTTTAAAATGTCAAAATATATCGTCGGTGTAAATAAAACTAGTTAAAGATACCTGTAAAATGTATCACTTACAGGGTAACGATAACGACAAAATGTGTACACTAAATTAACTGGTCTTCAAATATTCACGTGGGTTTACTTTAGCCATACCTTCGAAACATAAAAGCATAAAAGTTTCTGTGCGTATACTGTGTTTTATTAGGACTGCTGTGTTTATATATATCAATACTTTTATGACAGGGATATGATAATTGTATCTGTATCATATTAAGTTTTGTCAAATACAACTGTAAATACCATGCCTATGAATTAAAAAAATTAAATGATTGGGGAAGATGCAAATTGTTTTCCAGGCTTACTTATTGTATTTAGTTTACAACTTATATGGCTTAAAGTTATATAGATAGAAACATGCGCTTCATAGTGTTTCATGTTAACAGCATTTGGAATCGTTAAAGTATGTAATTTAATGCCGAAAAGAAACTGCATCACATTTAACTCTATTAGCAATATGACGTGCAAATAAAGCGATTGATCACTTCATTTATATATTCGAACAGTAATGTGCTTATATGTATAACATGATGTTACTGACTGATTTGAGAGTATTCTGGTTGTCACATCTTGAGGTGTTATTTTGATATTTACATTTATTATGCCAACAATATATCACAACTTACTCCACCAAGTAAACATATAACAATTCAACAACAATAGATTTATATTTTGTCATGGTTATATGCTGCATATAATGTGATATGACATTAAGCATAGCAATCAACTGGCAATAGCAAGTTTAATTTACTTCTGCTATAATAGATTGATTTAAAACTTATTAAATAAAATAGGTATTGCATGTCGAAACGAGTCAACAATTAATTAAATGTATTTAAAAAGCAAAGTGTTTGTGTACATCATTTAAACATCTAAATATTATAGACGAGTTGGCTTCCATTTGAATAATTTAAATGTTTACAGAATTATCTTCTGAAAATAATCCTACAAATTTAATTTACAATTATTGAACAACTAAGAGCGATTACTTCCAGGCATAGCTTCGTGTACCAATGATTATTTCTGTCTCATAGTTTACATAATTTAAATCGAATCAGTTAAAAACTATTTGCTGCATGTTTATATGTAATGTCTAAACGGTAACGAAAAAAGATTATTGTGACCTAATCCCATTGTCGGATATGTCTAATTACCTAAACAAGTACACAGGATACACAGAAATAACATACAAATATATAATCGTTACATTTCGAAAATAGAATACATATATCAACATTTGCTACAGGTGAAGATGTAATTATTGTAAAACCTATTTCTTTGGTTAACCCCACTTGCAGACTATGGTTAAGAATAATTGAGACCTGTAACAGTATGTTAAGATCTAAATTCAGACCTGGATACTATTAAGAACAGGTAGATATATCAATGTTTAACATAGTTTATATTTTAGAAGAATGAGGCTACAATAGTTCAACTGACTGTCTGCCAAACACGTTTATACTCAGTAATTTTTGGCATAAATCTTTCATAATGTTTTTATGTTATTTTAGATTAAGACCTTAAACACAGTTTAATCTATCTATATTATTTGATAATGATGTGTACACAGTATTGAACGTTCGAAGTTGCTCCCAATACCCAATTGTGAATGTAGAGAAGAATGTACTTTCAATATTTGCAATATCATAAACATGTATTTGTTATTATTACAGATTGTCGTTACGATATGCTCACATGTACCCCACTGAAATATAAACATACTATTAAGAACAGGTAGATATATCAATGTTTAACATAGTTTATAGGCTACAATAGTTCAACTGACTGTCTGCCAAACACGTTTGTTCTCAGTATTTTTGGCATTAATCTTTCATAATGTTTTTATGCTATTTTAAATTAAGACCATAAACACAGTTTAATCTATCTATATTATTTGATAATGATGTGCACACAGTATTGAAAGTTCGAAGTTTCTCTCAATTCCCAATTGTGAATGTAAAGAAGATGTACTTCCAATATTTGCAATATCATATACATTTATTTGTAATACAGATTGTCGTTACGACAATCTTACATGTACCCCACTGAAATATGACAAACTCTTAGGCTTATATTGATCTCTACAATATTTTTTTCTCCCGTTAATCTCATCAACAACTTATATAACACATAATTGTCATGTTCAGAATGTAAGGGAAAATGTTATCTTGCAAATAAACACTTAAATGTCTAATAAGTTATCATATTGTTGCAATGTTATACAATCTGGACTAACATTAAAGTTTTATATGAACTATGGTTTCTTTCTTTCTTTTGCTCCTATTCCTTAGCATTCAAAGTGTATTTAAAATTCTTATGAAAAGAAAACTGTAAAAATTTACGACATGAAATGATATATTTTCCCTTGTTTTATACACACATATTTGTATTGTATTTAAATTCGTTTCCTCTATTCATTCATTTATTTTGGTATAAAAATAATCAAGTATGCTTCTACTTAGAGACAGACTGTTCCACATTATGAATTGTTGCTATTCAGTCAAATACGTCATAACTGTCTACGGAGGATACTAACTGTTCTATCATTGTTTCCTTGAATAGTTGCACATGATTATTCAGAATATATTCAGACATAATTACTTCTGAAATCAAATACGTAGTATTAGGGAATAAAATTTACCAAATTGCAGGAATTACTGGGCATGATACATATTCTTCAGACATATTTGTTATGTTGCAATGACACATAATACATTTATTTCGTCTTGTTAGTCGTTTTAAAGCTATGAATGCTATTATCTGAAAATTTGAACTTAAATAATAGCAAGAAAAAGCCCGTTGCTGTTGTTGACTTTTATGTATATGTATGTTATTCTACCCCTTTCATTGTTTTTACGTCGCACTAAAACAGTAAACGTCATGTGAAAACCTTTTAGGGTGGTGGAAGACCTCGGGGTACCCTCCGTGCATTATTTTAGACACAAACAGTAGAACCAGCGACGTTCCGTAAATTAGCTGGATAGCTTCCTCACATGGAAGAATCCAAAGTATCTGTAGGGATGTATATGTTTTTATTCAAAGGAGCAATTTAGAGTATCTTAATTTAATTTAAATGAATTATCATTAAATCTAATAATAATATTTATTATTATTTGTTAGAGTTTTAACATGATGGGATAGGAAAAACTTTTTTCGACAGATGTATGCGATTTTAAGTAGAACTAAATAAAGAGTGTGCATATTTTCAAATTATTCCATCGCCCCATCGCCTCGTGTTTTGTTCTTTTTTGCAGAATCATCGTTTGTATTTTTCAAACCTATGCAACCAATCGCACAAGAATTTCATTTTTTTGCAAGAATTTCAAAATATATGTTTTTATGCCATTTTGTTCATGGAGTTTCTTTAGCACATATAAACAAATTCGTTGGAGAAGTAGTATTGTGCCTTTGTCAATATTCAGCTAAGTAACAACTAATTATTTATAGTGAATTTATGCCAAAAAAAACCTCTTGGATATTTTAAATGTTTACTGTTAAAATTGAAGTGTATAGTTATATAAAAGTAACTGTAAATTAAGATCAAAACGTGTCTGCTAAGGTATAATCAATCTCTCATTTTTCTCAAACATTTACTTTGAAAGTATTTATTTTCTGATATCGAATTAAAATGTTAGACGATTATAATTTTGATAGGTTGATAAAATAATGGTTGAAGTATTTAAGGAAAGATGAACACTCTCGACATTTATTTATATCTACTGTGTCACCTTTATTTCTGTAATAGCATTATTCCTGCATCGTTTGTGATACCCTATCTGTCCGATAAGCTAACTTGTTCAGTTATATTGAAGATACAGAGATTTCCAATACCGTCTAAATCTGTTATGAAAGAGTAGTTGTGGGTGATAGAGATTTATCCTATAATAGTTGTAGTGCTGCTAGCATATACCTATTGCATTAACAAATGATTGTATTAAAGGTAGTGATATATACAAGGCTTGAGATTGTGGATTAGATTCATTCTACGATAATGATGAATGGTTACTGGTTTTGATGGATACAATGAGTTCTGTAACTGCATTAAAACGAAAAGAAAATCATAATGGTGAAAACTAGCGATATGTTTAACAGTACTTTGTTAAACTTATTCGCTTATAGTTGTAATTGAAATTGTTTTGAAGATTTGTGTAACGAAAGGGTAAAAACATTTCACAATGCCATAACCACAAAAAAGATATAAACTATTAATATTGAAATGCTAATTGATAATACTGCAGATATGGAAGTCTCAAATGTGGGATTAAAAGAGGATTATTATTACTATTCAGAAAACACAACATATTACTTCAATGAAACTTTTAATGGTGATTGGCAAGACTCTCTATGGAAACATGTCATAGAAGATTTTAAACAAACGCAGTTTACGTTAAATGAACCAACGACAATTGTCCTTATGGTGTTATATGTGCCTATATTCTTAACCTCTTTGATAGGAAATGTTCTCGTTTTGTTGGTGATTGTTCCTAACCAAAGGATGTGGACAGTGACCAACAACTTTCTTGTAAATCTAGCCGTCGCTGATCTTTTAGGTAAATATCCTTTTCAATAACACACTTATAACAAATTATAATACTAGAGAATCTAAGCAGATATAACATGATCATAATTCAAGGTCCCCGTGAAACTTGCATTAAATCTCTCAATTTATATGGGACTTTATGAAATGTGACACTTATGATTATTTTTATTGTAACTTTTAATCCTCTGTCTAGGCACAGAAACAGTAAGATTTTTAAATCGCGCAAGAAATAGAGATTCGACATTCGATGAACAATATCCTATTCCGCGCGCTTGTAGAAATAAACACTCAATTTTTTTTCCTACCAATTTTAAAGTTAATAAAGATAATAACGGCTTGATAATGTTCTTATTAAATGTAGCTGGTAAACGAATATTAATATTTTTTCTAAAAGATAATTGAAGAAAATATAGCACAGAATTGATTTGATTTTAACAATATCTAAATTTTCTTTTGAGATTTTTACACTAATATTTTTCTTTAAAGCTACATCTGTCTAGTACATTTATATATTGATTGCAAATTAATCATGTTTGCATAGATGGAATACCAAGTGTCATCTTTTAAATGATTCATTATCTAAAATATACTAATACATTGAATGAATGTCATTAAATTGGAGTTTATCAATATTGGAATAACTCTCTTGACATTACGTAATGCTTCACTTTTTTTTCTTTTTCAATGTTTTCAAATGACATAAAACCGATAAATTATATACATGTCTTTCTTATTATGTGAAAAGAATTGGTAAATAGGCACATCTAATGACATTGTTATGGCTTTAAGAGAGCTCGTTTCATTTAGAATTCATTAATTCAGTTTGATATAGGTATGCGCTTCTAGATTATCTCCGGATGATTGTTTTGTATAGATTGTTCATGATAAGGAAAACCTGAAATGTAAGACACTATGCATACCATACATCAGTGTAACATGTTTGGAGCTATAAATCAGAATTGAATGGAGACGAACAAAACGTTTTCAAATGTTTTATTATTCTTTTATCTGTTTAAAAAAGCAAAACAACAAAAACAAAACAAAACAAATTGAAAGAAAACCGGACAAGTACAATTTCCTTAAAACAAGCAGAAGCTTGTATAATTCTTGATTCCTAATCCTCTCATATTTGTATTTTAATGTGACAAATGACTGTGCTCAAATCTTCTATGATAAGTGTGGTTAAGTTTAAATTTGTTGAACTGTGTTGTAAATAATAATTTTTAGGTTTAATCAAAATTTAGACAAAATGTTACACTGCTCTACCTTCTGGTGGAGGTATTGCAACAAATTCTAAGAAACTCTTTTACACTTCGATGAGCATTTTAATTCCAGTTTACATGTGACTTGAATATATAATATCTGTTACATTTTAAGTATAGAATCTTCATAAAAAACGCTGTCTCATTACTCTAATTATCTATCGAATGATAACACTTTTTATACCTGACTTTTTTATCTGAACATCAAGTGTGAGTTATTATTATTTCGTTTCTAGCTAGATAGTATATGCTACATATGTTAAAAGAACAGATACGTAAAATCTTTGTTATGTGAAATGTCTAATTGGTTCTGATAAAAGCGAGATACTGTGATTAGAGTTGTTATCTTTTTTGCATAATATACTTCATACTAATGTTATATTCTGCTAAATCATCTTGTTTAATAATCATTATAATATAGTTAAATATGTGCCTTTCAGCTTTAGAGGCATCCTACCTCGATAAATACATTTAGGATAGATTTTTATTATATTCAATTAACCATATCTCAAAAGAATATGCAATCCAATCATAGAAGTCATAGTGTTTTTTTCTGTTAGGTTTTCAGACGTCAGGATTTGTAATTAATGTCACAATATGACGCAAAACAGGTGTTTGTAATTTTATAGTCTTAATACCAAAACTCATTTCTACACTAGCATTTTAACATACGATATTATTGTATGCATACGTGAAATGAAAATAAAGTCTGCAAACATTTTTTTGTCTTAACAATCTCAACTTTAGCTTTCTCTTTCATTGATTTGAGACTGACTGTCTCATTTTAAAAATGAATTTCTCTGTCAAGCTGCGTTCTCAAGATAATTTTTTTAAAAAATAATTCTTATAAATATCTTTATTTCCTATTTCAAATAAAACTGCAGGAAAATCTAAATTATGTATCATAACAAATTCTTTTACCCATCATATCGACATGATTTCTTATTTTTAAACTAAAACTGTTGGAAAATCTAAATAATATCATAACAAATCTTACAATATTCTTAAAAATTTTATAACGTGTCTTTTTGACTTTTCAATGAAACCATTTGTTAAGATGTAAATTTGTACTGTTTGATACATTTCTGCATTATTAGACTATGAAATATAATATCATTTGGTATTGCGTTGCGATGTTCAATACACGTGATGTTGTTTGTATCGCTATACACCTCTTACCTATGATGACGTTATTGATTACGTGTATTGACGATTGTTATCTAATTCAAGTTATAACATTACAAATACATTGATTAAATGATTAAGAAATGAACAACCTGATACAAATTTATATTCGCACAGTGCATAAGCTAGATGTTTACTTACATATGAACTGTGAAAAGCAAACTTTACATTATATGAATCAAATATAAGACATATCTGACTGATCTGTATAAACAAATACAAACAAAATGCTTTTGATGCAAAGCAACAACTAGTGCAACAAAAACACAAGAACATTTATATCAGTATGTTTTAAGTAAAATATAATCTTGAAAATACCATTTATTCACATACATAATTTCAACATGTTAACAAGTTATTACTTTCAGCATTTAATAGTGTTGAATTTTCCGAGGATTTTTTTTTATCAGATTAATTTTCAGCCTTGGCACCGGCTTCATCATTCAAATGCTAAATACAAAGAGCAAAGTTTAACGAGATACTGAGTGCAATTACCTCAAATAATTACTATAATTCTTTTCACATCAAGCACGTGAGATTGGCCAAGGTTCCCTTTAAGAAAGTAAGTGCAGTGTAGAAACCAGACTTATGAAGAACTAAACGTTAAAGATACTTGATTAAGATAAGGTTTTGTATAGCCTCTACTAACGTTACATGTTTCAAAAACAGTTGATATTTGGATGCGCATGTACGCAGACGAGAGTGCATGGCTTTTATTATCAGTATTGATACCAGCGTATTTTACCAGGATTTTGCTACACATGATAAACTTTATTTAGAATCAAAACGTCATTAAATGCATTACTTTGAATAAATGTTTACTCGATATCAATAACTAATTGAATACGATTACTGTTTATTTAATATTGATATAAAAATAGACTTTAAATGGTGTGTTTATGATATTATAGTTTTAAATCATAATTAAAGTGACATTATGCTCATTTTTTCAATGTCAAGTTAAGCTCAACTGACTATATATTTCAAAAGATTGACTAGTGTAATGGTGTTTGACCAACAGTAAATATTAGTAAAAGTTTTTGATAAAATATTTATCTGTCTAAAATATAAAAAAACACTGCCCACTCTTTTTATTAAATTGAGCGTTTCAGGTAAATTCTGATGTATATATGAATTACATGAATTATTAATTGTTCATGCGAAAATAAATTGAAAATCTAAAATGAAATATGGCAAAATGTAAAGTTATTTCGACTTTCACCTATTCATTCACTATATAGCCTTGAATGGGCATAATGTCACTTTAATTTTCAAGATATGTTCGTTGAAAAGTTCGTCGGCACATACATTGTATTTTTGAATGTAATTTTGATTAGAAACATTTGTAATTTGCATTGTTATAATCAAATTATATTCCAATAATTATAAGTATAACATTAAGTATATGTAATGTACCACTTTAGTCTAGAGTGATCAATGTATATATGTATCAATGTAACTATTTTACATACAGCAAGGGAAGAAAGGGACAATTTTATCATAGTCTTGTCTTATTTTCTTTATCTTCTTTATATGAAAGTGTTATCAAGTAATCAGCAGCAAATGATAATAATCGTAACGGTCATTTTGTAACGCCGCAAATATTATGTGTATTTTCCTTACATACGAAGATGTTTTTTCTGAAACATTTTTAATGAGTATCGTATTAGAATACTGCCTACGATTTACTGCCTATATGATTTGATGCCGCCTCTCATATATCAATATGGTAATTGTTTGTAAAAAATACATGCATATTTACGTTATATTTATGATACAGACTTGTTATCCATGATATATTATACCATGCTAGTGTCTGATATTACAAAATGTATCAGGTGAGGCTATGCAAAAATGACGGGCTAGGCTTTGCCGAGCCCTTCATTATTCCGCACCGAGCCTGATATATTTTATAGTACCAGACACTTGTTTGGCATTCAATACATTCAATCTGTCTTAAAATTTCAAATGAAACAAAAACAACTGTCAAGAACCTCTCGATTAAATGCTGCGAAGGCCATATCAATAAGTCAGAAATAGTTTCGAATGTTTTCAGTCAAACGTGAGAGACTGTAATATTTAAATTTATCAAACATGCACTTTATCAACAAATATCAATTTAATGACATGATATTTCTCATAACCGCACGGATATACCAAGCAAACGAACAACATGACTACAGCAGCATGTGTGTCATATAACTGTTATGTTTGTTGTTATATCAATACTGTGATTTGATTAATGAGACTTGTAGAAATATTACAACCATTGAATTCGAAGTGGAAATGAAGAAATACTGTACAAATAATGATACTTATACAGGTACATTGCATCATTGCATTCACTGCTTATTTTTAAATATCTTAAATATAGTGAGCAATATTGACAAATTAATTATTAATTTTAGATTTACATTTTTTCGTCATGTTACACTGATTAAGCTTTACCGCATACAATTATTATGCCTTTATTATAATTAATGTTTTTATATATTATTTTGTTTCATAATTATGATATTAAGCGGACAGATTTATGAAACACGTTTTTGTATAGTAGCCAAATGCTGGTCGAAATACATCATTGCACCACTTTTTACTCATGCATACATATTCAATCTAGATTTATAGTTTGACCTTTTACCCCATTTACAAACAGACGTTGTAATCCAATAAGCAAAGATATCTGTTAATGCCGAGGCATCTGCAATTCATATTTGCTCTATCTATTATTTACAGATATTTTCATATTCTAAATTGATATGATGTCAATTAGAGAATCAGTTATTGATAAGTTCACAAAGTTCAAGCCTCAGAATATTATAACAGTCAATATGCATACAAAAACGTCCTTTTGTATGAAAACGCAATATCTGTTGTTGCCACGCACAGCCGTCTTAATAAATCAAAACTGCGATATTAAGTGTAGCCATGTATATTCGCCATGTATTTGCCACGTCAAGAACACTTTATTTAATTGAACAGTCCGACGTTGCATTTCTTGCTGCAACAAACAAATATAGTAATTACATTTGTGGTCACATACTGCGCACAACTATGTTGTAATCGATGTAAACATATTCCCCAACATTTATCTTTCAACGTCTGATTTCAATTGCATTCGGTTCACATTGAATGAAAGCTTAAGTGATATTGCTAATAAAGTATGAAATCGAAAGTCATGCAAACATAAAATGAAAACAATGGACGATCTTGGAGTTAATCATGCATGAACCGCTAAAATAAATGCATCGCTTCTTCTGGTCTTGAAGTGAATAACAAATCCATGTGTAAAAATAGATTTTATTGCAAAAGCAAGTTTTACAAATGTGAAAGATAAACTTTTATCACCGACCCTTTACATAAGAAGGATTAAATATAATTTTGAACGTGTGATGTACTACATCATTAATTGTGTAAAGAATATCTGCTTTTATGTCAAATTAATTTGTTCATTTTTGTTATAAGAATAAAACATATCAGAAATTAGCAAAAGGTCTTCATCGGATTTATCTAAAGAAACGCGTCAAATTAAAGTATTTATAATTATATAAATGAGAAATCCGCATGACAATTGTTTGTAAAAATCATTGAAAGAAACTTGTAAATCAACATTTAAACATAAATGACACATCAAACGCTCTTTTTTACGTTAGCAAATTAGTAAACATTTTCTCAAATATCACTATATTCTCTTCCAAGCTTCTATTAAGACAAAAATAGGCTAACATTAATTGTACGGGTTGTTTTTTAGTTGTAGTCACGTTAATATACGAGTATACCTAAGACATTTTTAATTACAATGTTCTCACGTGTTGCTATGATGACATATTACTGTCATGTGATCTACCTAAATAGGACGTAAACTTGTTCCATACTGTGAACTGATCGTTTATAGTATCACTCTACCTTGTCCAAATTGAACTTTACCTTTTTATACGAGATGATATATGAATAATATATATTGTGAATGCGTTGGTAAATGTTCATATGTCCGTATCAGTTTATTTTCTAATGGCTTTAACACTTTGTAAGTCTGATTTGTGTATAGTTTGCAAGATATGTTTTATATCTGTGTGTTATAGCAAAGGTATGCGGTGAAAAATACTGAAATTAGCGGTGCGCTGTTTTATTAATGTGGCAAAAGATGTCATTGACCTTTGCTTTAATCTGTCAATGCTCTCTTGCAGAGATAACTGTTTTATGTGAGGTTTGAACTCTCCACCTCTAACGTTATTTTTACTGATGTTATGTAAGCTGACAACACAGAAAACAAAACTGCTATGTGGTTACAGTACACTTTTATGAATTTTTGTAATTAAACAATGCATGTAATAGAAAACAATATCATTTTCTTCAACACGGACTATATTTCGTTTCAAACATTGTCATAGAAAAATAGAACTGCACTGACGCTCTATATGTGTAATTGTACATTGTAAACAGACTCAAAATCAATATCTTAACATGATTGATTCTAAAGAAAAACTAAATCTTGCGAAATTTATAATGAATGCTTTATCAGGACGTACAAAAACTCTTGAATTATAAATTTCTATTGACCGTCATTATTATCACTGTAGATATATTTTGCTTATTTTTGTTCGTTTGTATTTATATTACATGTCTTTGCTATGATGAGTATTGTAATTGGCCAGATGCATTTTTATCATTAGAACCGCGATTTGTTCCAATAGAAATCATAAGTGGATACATTTCTTTTTCCAATTTAGCCTTGTTTACCTTTTCAAATCGTACAATCCATACCAAATGAACATCAATCTATACCCAATGCAAATCCTGCCCCTATAACATAACGTTTCTTTTTACAGTTCAAAATATCTATACCAAATGCATTGCGTATCCTATACAGCATCGTTTTTATTTTCATGGTCTAAAATATCTACATCAAAAACATATTGTACTCCATCTACCCTTGTTTTCATTCTTAGAGTCCGAAAACATATATCAATTTTTTATTGTTCTTAACCCAACACAGTTTTGTCAAAATGTCAAAAAGTAGCGGACTAAAATAAAGAGGCCATTTTACATTAATATGAACAATACTCTAACATATTCGGACTCGACTTGTGCCTTGTCCAATATTAATTCGAGCATTCGTCCAATATAATTCAGTACTGTACTCAATAATGAATAGCAAAATCATAAAATCATCTTGAAGTAAAATCCTTTCCCAAATGAACAATATACATTATACTTTTTTAGTATCGAAGTTATTTATCTATAATTACATAAAAATTTCTAAATACGTCTATGAGGTAAAAATAGGAGTGGAGTGAAGAGAGAGAGAAATATATAACAAATTGTAACACTTTGATATAACAAGGATATGTCATGATAAAAATTCAATCTGTTCTATATCAATAAATCATACGCTTATTTACACTATTAGAAAAAATAGGTTGCTTATAAGCTTTTTAGGTTTGATGCCAGAAAGAAACTGTTATCAGAAAACTTGGTCTATTTTTATATTATTTCTAATTAACCAGATGTAATGAGAATGGAATTTATATTAGGAATGTTTGGCTGTACAATTAATATACGGCATATATTTTAGTACCAATTTATTGCTCAACAAAGATATTGTTTAACAAGGTAAAAGAACTCTCTAGAACTAAAAGTAAAATATCGGCTTCTCCTATAGTATATCTTTAGAACGCATATGTGATTTATCGCAATACAAAAATAAAATATTGGTTCATGAGCAGATATCATGGAAATCGAGTACCAGAGTACCAATCTCCAATTTCTTGTCGTATTGAAAATATTTTACTTTGCGTTTCACTTATAATAATTGTTTTATCATAATATAAAGTGGTTAGTACGTATTTTGAATAGATAAATGTACGTTGTATATTTCATTTGAAAATATTCATGTTGTTTAAAAAAAAGAGTCGATATATTTAAAAGGATCATATTATTGGCTGAGAAGGTCGCTGACTTCAATCTACTTGCCCCTCTCCTCTGTCGTTTCGAATCCAGACAGGGACTTTAGAATTTTTCATGTAAGGAAGCTATCCAGCCAGCTTATGGAACGTTGATTGTTCTACTGAGTGCCCGTTCGTACCTGAAATAATGCACGGATGGTCCCTGAAGTGTTCCTCCACTAGTAAAGCTGGAAAGTAGTCATATGGCCTGTACTGTGTTGGTGAGACTTAAACTTAAAACACAACCAAAATAAGTAGAAATAATGATGGCATCGGATCGGTAGATAAAAAGAGTGATTATTCACAAGTGATCAAGTGATAGGTAAAAAGAACTCAATCCATTTGTGATAATGAAACTTTTTCACCTTCCAAAATAATTCAACATTGTTCTAAAAATTATGAATGTCTCAATATTTCTTACATGTGTAAGGCTCTAAATCACATAGTTAACAAACAACAAGAATCATATAGAAATAGATTTAAAACAACTTAAAACATTTAAGTGAAATATTATAAGCATCAACTGATCTTTAGAGTTATCTTAGAATACCGACGTACTTGATAACGTCATTTAAATGCCTGCGAGACATTTATAATACAAATACATGTAGAAATGATATTGTATTTCGAGTGTTTTTTTTCTACATATGTTATCTATCTCTTTACCAATAATCACATTAAAAAACGATCCAAAACACATTTATTTGAACATAAGCATCGATTATGGTACTATATCATCCATTATCATATATTTATAGTTTTGTCGAGAAACATAAACAGAAAAAGACCAGCTTATCACATTTAAACTCATTTGTTCTTCCTCTTAATTTCTTTAATCGTAATGCCTGAAGAACAAAAGTACTTTGTAAAATCAAAACAATCAGTTAAACGGCTACATCTGTTTGAACATTTTATACTTGGAAGTATCTAAATGAATTGTAAAATTACATAAAAGCTTTTTTAAGAAGAAAAAAAAGAGATCGATAATACGGCTGCATCTGTTAAAATATTCTGCACTTGAAAACATCTACTAAATTATGTCATGACATAGCGAGAGTTTAAAGTTCCAATACAAAACTAAACAATCATTGTTGTAAAACTGTTATATATTTCAAGCAAATGTACTGCAGTATGCGCAATATTCAGTCTCATTTTGTTTGATTGTATCAGCTTTTTTTAAAAGGTACTGCCTTCATTGACAGATATTCATTAAAGACACAATTAGTAGAAAAATTATGTGTTTTATTTATATTTTTTGCATTTGAACGTAAGTTTTTACTTTAAAGAGATGTTTCTGAAGGACCTTTGATCATTTACACAAAATGTATATATTTTGCAGGTTTTGAAAATGTTACTATTTCATTCACAAAATTTGATCAAATATCTTAAGAAAAAATTCGATTGTCTGTTTTTCAGCTTGAGCTTGAGATCTATGTTATCAATGTCTCATAAAACCTGTTTCATTCAAATTCTCTATATGTTTTCTTTACTATTTAACTTTGCGCTTGCAAGAATGATCATTTAACAGCAATTATAGTGATATTCCTTGTATATTTTTGTTTATGAAACACGTTATATAATTGATAGAACATTTAGATAAAACACCATATTTATTGATTTAGTACAACAAACATTTGTTAAGTCAATCTTACTTTTTATAGAAAACATCTTTGAAAATATACAATATCTTTATCATAAGACGAAGCACGTTTTACAGACAATTCTTTCTTATCGGAGAAATATATTGTTCCATCTACCAAAGGTTAACAATGGCTATAAATTTAAGAGCTCATTCCTGTAGGAAATTGTTATCAATCTTCACATTTACTTTGATGCGTTCTTTGGAAGCATTATGAAGTTACAATTATAACTACATACGAGTATATTGTGTTAAGTTAAGTTTTCCGTTTTACAACATTTATTGAGTATTGTTTAGCGGAAACACGACAGAGCCTCATTACCACCTTAAACAATTACCTTCGAGGTAGATAATCTGGTCTGTACCGGCAGTGGGTGAAAGTTCCTTATACTATAATGGGTGTCTCGAATGTTGTTATTCGTTCTGTACAGTTACATTGAAAAAATAAATCGGTTTGCTTTTCAGTCATTCATCAACTTGGATCACAGGTCATGAACATTACGCGTTTCGGGTGTTATAAAAACGTCTTGCATATGTAGGTCGCGCCTAAATTCCGTTCTGGTTTGAAATTTAATAATAAATATTGAGCAAGGTAACACCGGTCTAGAAAATCATTTTACCACTTCAATTTCTATGGTCGGAATGTATACTTTAATTAGAATTTGCTTCTTTAACGGCCCAAAACGTACATTTTAAGAAGAAATGAGTAAATAAAGTAAGCTTTTATAACTTTTTGTTTGACTTCTATGATACCTGGGTATATATAAAGAATTTGTAATTTTTAACAGCACCTGTTCCATTTCCTAATAATGTACTTAATGACCACCTTTTCTGTGAAAGAATGACGTGTTCTTTCAATCCTTTTTGCCTAAATAAGCTGAATGTAAAGTAAGTGTCAATTTAATTCACCGTGAATAGACATATGTACATTAAAGAAATGAGACACGTATCTTAATGACAATTTAATGACTCTGCCATCAACATGAATGATTTTGTAATGATAAGGTAACATTCTTCTGCTAAGGTATTAATTACGTACAGCTAAAAGCGTTCATGATAAATATAAAAATTGTGCTGATTTTATTTTTTCCTTTCTTTTTTTCTTACGGGTTTATATCAATATTACGAAGAGTTTAATGTTAAACAATCTTAATAATGTCCATGATTTCACTAAAACTGTTGTCTAATTTAACATAATGTTTCTAGTGATACTTATGTTACAAATTCGTAGAATGATAAAATATGTTATTGTCGTAAATACTTAATCACATCTACAAATTTGTCTATCACATAAAGAAATATGTTGTTACAAAATCTTAATTTAGTTGTTTTACTTTGTTTTATTATTGTTAACAGCTAGAGAAATTAAGAATACACTATATTATTCATTGATAAGTGTTTCATTAGTTACCAATGTTTGATATATAATTGTAAATTTTCACACAATTTCACACAACAATACTTCAAAGCCGATTCATGTTCAAGTCTGTTGGTTTGTTGATAAAATGCATGCATCCTCTATTCGTAGTAGAAGTAAAGTGTGATGATGATTCCTCATTGATATTGATGCGATTGTTATGTTACAATATCGGAGAACGAAACTGTGATTTCTTCAGAACAGTTTTGATGAACTATTGTGCTTCAAAAATATAAAAAAAAGCAATTCAAAAGATTTCTTTCTACATTTTTATTCATTTTGTAAGAGTTTCTTACAAATATGAACGATTCATTTCTTGGAAGGTGAATGGTAATCGAAAAGTCGTGACATGAAGCAACATCTACAAAAGCTCACTTTTTTAATATTATTATTATTATTAATTCTTCTCGACGTTGTTGTATATCAATGTTGAATTAGGGTTACTGCATCAGACAGAATGTTTGACATACACCCGATACAGTATTTTACTTTTGTTATTACAAGTCAATAACATTTCCTTTTATAGCACTTAAATCAAAAAGTAGAATAAGCCATAGTCCTTGAAATAATAATGATTTGTAAATAAACACAAAAATTTCCATCGATATAAGTCATGCATAACATCAGAATTTTAATAAAACAGCAGTCTAAATAAAATGTTCAATACCATACATGAATATGGTTGTAATCCTGTAACGCTTTCTATCTCTTCTAAGTTTCAAAATAATGGTTTATGGCCCATGGACAGCTTCCTAACATGAAAAAAATCCGAAGTCTCTGGCGGGATTCGAACCCTACAGCAATGATGGGCAAATGGTTTTAAGTTAGACTTTAGAACTCGGCAACGGAAGCCCTTAATTTTAAACTACTGAAAAAAACAACAACAAAAAAGAAAACGAAAACAAAATATAAATAAATATACATGTAATTATATTTGCCTTGTGTCGACAGAACCTCACAAAAAGGATCATTTTAAAGTTATAGAAAAATGAAGGCATTTGAAACTGTTTTCCAGTGATTACATTTGGAATTCGATATGCGCAAAAATATATAACTGAAATTATGTTTATATCTCAATATAACATGAATTACACTATGCTGGTATAATCAGCTAATCATTGCCCATAAAAAATCTGATTATTTCTTTGCTACAGAAATAAATATATGCTACATTATTCTGCAAATACAATATACATGTAACCAAATTATAATGTAAGCAGTAGTAGCAATATTGCAGTTAATGATAAATAGAAATATATAAACAATATTCAAGAAATGTCAATTGATTTGATAATAGCAAACGTAACTTTGTAACAACCATTTTTATTTATGGAAAAAAGTTGCCGTTATCATCATTACAAGTGTCTATTTCCATGGTAATAAAAACATTTTGATATCAAACAGCTTTTATGGGTCAAATATTAGACATATTAGACAATGCAACGAATGAAGTGTCAAAATTGACTTTATTTATTGAGTAATTTATGGTCCCATAAGTCGCTGGGATAATGAATGCATTTAAAGCGGACAAATAAAAAGAACGTAATAAAGATAAATCAACATTAACCTAGTAATCTTTCCAACACATTCCAAACAACTTGTTACAGATACTGACATATGCTTGTAGTTTCTAAATGGACATCATGGTGATAATAGTAAAAACTTTCCTTATTTTATTGTGAATATTCACAGAAGCAATTATCATACTGTGATGGAAACATTACTTAAACCTAATGCTAATGATTGGAAAGTAATGAATATACAGACGATGTAAGGGATAATAAAGTTTTGCACAAAACATTTATTTCGTAATATAGCACCCTTATTTGTTTTTCGAAGCTATAATAATATTTTGTTTAAAATAAAGTCACGATTAACTCATTACACTTATTCACATCAAAATGTCGACGGCGACAGAAATATGCTACTTTGAATTTTATTTTATTTTCATTATATATTTTTTTTACATTTTTATATCTAAACACTGGTCAACTATGACACGGTAAAAATACGGTACAAACGGAAATATGTTATATAGAAATATCTTCACTAATGGCAATAGTATCTCATAGCTGGACGGAGTAGTACTTTTAAACAATTAACACTTTGTATAATAACAGTTTTACCATACATACATTAATGAGAAAAAGGAAGAAGAAGAAATCAACGATATTACTTTTAAAAATAATCAAAATGTTGAAGTTGTGATGCCGTGCAGTGTCATTTGTTGTAAATTTGTTCCATGAAAGTCTGCCTATTTTTTTTTGTTTAAAGCAAAGATGCATATAATGTTAACACATCTTATTTAGTAACATGTTTTTTTTCAAAATATTAAAAAAGCTACTTTTCTTTTTCTAAGAAATTGGACAGACTCAAGCGATATATTATGTTTTGCTCTGTACTATTTGAATTGTTGGTAGATATTCCAGCAGAGTTTCTGATATACGTTATGTCTAAACAGCGAACTCTCTTATATTGACTATAGAACATTTCCAATATCTTGTTTCTCTATAGATAACAAAAGCCTTTCCCGTGAACTTTGATGACAGAAGAGATCTATCTTTTATACTGATCTTTCCTTTAATGAAACAGAATATTTACATAGATAGTGGTACTGAATGTTGTTCATCACAAATATCATATATATATTGGAATGCATGTATAAATTACCGATGAAAATATAGGAAGAGCATAAGAGAATGGCTTTTTGATAACACTATTCCAGCACTATGTAAACCGGAAATTGGTTATGCAACTAATTTTAGATTTCGAAAAACAAATAAATAAATCAAAATTGTTGATATATCAAACAATATGTATGGAGAAAGGAATAATTATTACTTTTATAGAAGAAGTATCATGGATATCTAACAAAAGTAAAGAATTATATAAAAAATGAACAAGTCAAACGAAAATATGTATAGTACAACGGAAGGAAGAATTATAGTGAATGACGGATTTACAATGAATAATTTCAGTTCTACGGATAACACAACATATGATTCGATAAATGAAACGTTCGATTCAAATTTGTTATGGAAACACGTTATAGATGATTTTAAACAAACACAATTTACTCTTAATGAACCTATTTCAATAGTACTTATGGTGTTATATGTGCCTATATTCTTAACGTCGTTGATAGGGAACGTTATCGTTTTGCTAGTGATTGTTCCAAACCAAAGAATGTGGACAGTGACCAACAATTTCCTTGTTAATTTAGCAGTCGCGGACCTTCTAGGTAAAACAAGCCATGGTTTTCTAAATTAGTTTAAAGCAATATTCTATGTTAACCGCATAATTCGTATGTTAAAGACGTATTAACCACAATAACATTTTTTTTTCATAATAAAATTGAAATGAATTTAACAAAATGAAAACTTTTATAGCAATATTTAATTAAATAAGTCGTAATATTTAAAAAATATATGACGACAGTGATAATAATAATACTTATAATACAAATACTAAAACAAAATTATAATTATTTGTTATATTCTAATAAGTAACATTATCAAAATGTTTCATTAACTAAATTCCTGATGAACTCATAATACTTACATTCATTCTTGAAAGCTACCTACTGACCTCAAAACAAGCTTAAGTATTGTTATATTTTTCTGGTTCTTTGGGATCATTGATACCAGCACTATTTAGTTCAACCCGGTGCTAGGGGGCGTGCGTGATGTTGCAATTATTAATTATCCCTCATGTACAGACTCAATCAAACCGAGTCTGCAATTTTCATGTAATATTGTTGTGATAAATGCTTCCGAGGGAGCTCTTTGCTTCCAGATTTAGTATGCATATTGAATAATCATAATAACCTTAAAACCTTACCAGTAATCAGTTACTCGACATTTTAATTAATAGTTATCAGAAATATATTTAAATTTGTTTGTAGTCTTAAAAATATACATCATCGGTAGGAAAAGTTGCTCAACATACTAGTTTTAATGTATTTGACCTCCTTTTAATATAAAGCTGATGTATTCGTTTGGGGGATATGGTGTTTATTCTTTTGTTTGAACATTTTTTGTGTCATTAAATTTCTCTACGCCGCTTTCGATCGCCTCACCTTTATTAACCTTCTTCCTAGAAATACAGTACCCTAACATAGGTATAGAAATTGACGTTAATTTTCACAATGACATTTCCTGTTCAAAGGGATGATATCAATATCTATCAATTAAATGTGATTGATTACACCTTTTCACAATGTGTAGATCCATCTCATTCATGCAGATATGTCTAGTCTTCGTTTGAAAGAAAAGTTATTTGTTACGCAAATTTGGCCAAGCTTGATGGAAAAGCATCTTCCGCATTGATCTGACTTTCAAATATTGACAACTTGTTTGTATTTTCGCTAAAGTTAATCCCAGATCAGACAAAGAATATTTTAAATAGAATATAGCAAGTAAAACCGAGAGTGTTTTCTATATATAGTTCAATATAAAATTGACTTTTGTTTAACTTTTCTTAAATTCCCTTCTGTCTTAAGATTATCTTGGTGAACAGTATTAAATTATACAATTTATGTAAGCAATTTAACAAAGAAAGCTTCCAAGATGAATCAAGATATAATAAGTTAGTTTGTTGATTTGCTAATGAGGCATGTTCATATCTTTATAAACATAAAATGAGAAATTTGTGTTAATATTAAGTTCTAATTATTTATTTATGGTAATATACTTATAATAGGCGCTATAACTTTGTACATGAAAATTAAGAAATAACAATATAATTGAGTGTATCTAAATCCTTAAAGGACACCTGTATGAAAACAATACAAAACATTTACCATGCGGTTTTTGGACTCTTTTTCAGAAATAAGGAAATTGTAAATGATCTGTAATATCATTCTAACGAAAATTGTTATCCTATTGATTTCTGTTAGTAGAATAATAGCCTTCAGCTAACAAACATCACAAGCAAATGCATTGTTTTTTATAAACAAAAAATCAGATATGTTTAAAATAATTTCCTAGTAAGGTTTAAATCCGTGGATCTTCGTTTCAATGAAATTTATTGACAGTAGCTCTTGCCTTAAATATAAGCAGTATACTAATACTAATCTAAACATCTATGAAAAGTGTATAAATAATTTAATCTTTCATTAACTTTGTTTACATATACATTTTAGTCATACTTTCTATCTAATGTTTTTGCAAACCTACAAAGTCAAATATCCGATGTTTGTACTGTTTGAAAAATATATAATGGATTATTGGACATTTCTGATGCGCATTATTAAAGATATCATGAATGGTGATAAAACTATACAAATAACAGTTTAATGTTTTTATTTTGTTTTTACAGTAACAGTACTGTGTATGCCTATGACGTTAGCGAGAAGAGTGTACAAGCTGTGGATTTATGGAGATGTTTTGTGCAAAATGACACCATACTTACAAGGTTATATTTTTAGGAATATACAATTAATCATGTTAATTATTTGTTACGTTCTTTGTAAAACAGTATTTGAACTGGTTTTTAACAACATAAATGAACTTCGATTTTAGAGCCTTTTCCTAGATATTCTAATTTTTGCGATTGACAAAGGGAAAATAATATATTTTATATTTATAAATCTTATAGTATAAATTCAAATACATGTATGATTATTTCAAATATCGTCAAATACATTGATATAAATGATATGAATACATTTTATCAATATACTTTATTAATTGCAGGTGTAGCAGTAACTTCCAGCACATTTACAATTACGGCGATGAGTCTGGACAGATGCTTAGCTATATTACATCCTGTTAAATTCCGTAACCTTCGGACTAAACGCAATGTTCGGACATTAATAGCAATTATCTGGTTAACCTCTATACTACTTATGATACCACTGTTAATAGTGAACAAGACAAAATCACAGGAAATATTTACCAATTTTATAGTAACAACATGTGCTGAAGATTGGCAGGATGTTGTTCA
Organism: Ruditapes philippinarum; assembly: GCF_026571515.1. Classification (NCBI taxonomy): domain Eukaryota; kingdom Metazoa; phylum Mollusca; class Bivalvia; order Venerida; family Veneridae; genus Ruditapes; species Ruditapes philippinarum. The sequence goes on from NW_026855353.1 coordinate 179,141, forward strand.
ACGCAGAGCATATGATTTCAGTTTATTATTCATCATTTGTTTAATTCCGGCTCAAATAGTATTCGTTTCGTACATGCTAATGGGAAAGCGCCTTTGGGTTACCGACTCGAGATTAGATGCTAATAGTGAAAGTCGAAAGGGAAAGGGCAATAGCAGATTTTCTGACAAAGGATCTTTCAATCAAATAAGAGCATGTCGAAGACGGACGGCAAAAATGTGTATTGTTGTATCAATTATATTCGTTGTTTGTTGGTTACCTTATTTTACCGCCAACATATATCTTGATTTCAAGAAGGATCATGATGCTCTTGACGTTGTTTATTGGGGAAGCCTCCTGATAGGACATTTACACTGTGTTACAAATCCAATTCTTTACTGCTTCATGCATAAAACATTCAGATACTGTGTTAAAAGAATGATGCCTTGCTGGAAGAACGCGTTGATAAGAACTCCCTCCGGATATGGAACAGTAAGTATTGTACGGTTATTTTAAAATTAAAACACAAATGCGTATTATCATTTTTACTCTTAAAATAATTACTTCTTTGTATCACATTTATACAAATGTTATTAAGGTTTGAATATTGTGCGCACTGCTTTAAAGTTTTCAGATCCTTCAATATTTATTTTGTAAAAATAAGTATTTGTTTTGTTAGAATTTTAATTTTTGCTTTAAAGAAAAAGCAAATATTCATAAAGAAATCTATATTTTCAATCATATACAATCAATAGTACGACATTATCATTTCAATTTTATTAAACAAAACATTTAATTCAAATTAAAGGTTGATATCACAAGCGCGAGTTCTTACAAAAACTTTTCCTGTTTTCTAGAATGGTTACCAGGGAAGCAGAATGAGTTATCGTATGACAAATAGAAGGTCAACGAGGAACCAAAGTTATGGATCTAATTGCGACAATAAAAAGCATACCAGCTTAAAACCAACTTCGAGCAACGGCTCAAATACATCAGCAGTAAACAATGAAAATGGTGACGAAAATGGTCACATTGTCGTTGATTATTCAGACAAAGGAAATAATTTCAACTCAAAGAAAGTTAGACTTATTTTTAAACGGCTTCGCCGGAAAAACCTATGCAATGAGTGTAACAATGATAATTATAAAAATAACAGGATAGAGGTTCCTGATCCTATTTCTGAGGAGACCAAAAGTCATTATGCATCATCCACTATTGAAAATGAATAAATAATAAAATCAGTAAACGGAGTTCTTTTTAATAAACAGAATATTTAATTTTTATTTTGAAAAATAGTACACGAGCCAAAACTATTCAAATATTCAACCAGATAAGTAGAAAATAGTACACACATATAACATAACTAATGCTTCGTATCATAATGGACGTACATTTGTCGTCGAAAAATACAAGCAAAGGGAGGCTTGTAGTATTTCTATCTCATGGCAACGAGAAAATAAAAAAAAAGTAAATAAAAACAACAACAAAATGGCTATTGGTATTCCCGAGATAAGTAAAAGAAAAAAAATGAAAGAAAACAAATTATCTATTGTAATATATATTTTTTAATTACGCCACTTGGCAGTTCTTGTTCACTTCATTTTGCAATAAACATAAGAAATACACTCCTCAATCCCCTATAAAACAATTTGATATTTAATTTAATTAAAATCTATAAGCTTGTGATAGTCTGCTTACAGATATAGAATAAATTTAAATCATCAGTACTTAAGGCTTTTTTTTCAAAAAGAAAATAAACAACCCATAGATCCATACATTGGGTGCGTTCAAAGTAAGTCCATTGGTTTATTAATGAACGGCAAAACAATGATACTAATATTTACGGACGAATTTTGCCGTTGGTAGATTAATTTGCAAACAGACTAGTGTTTTAGTAGTGTTGACAAGTGTTTCATGTAATTTTGTTGTGATTAATGCTTCCGACGGATCACTTTGTTTTACAACGTCCTACAAATTGGCGATCTTGATCTGATTTTTATTGTTGTATGAAACGTAATTGATCATGTTATGATGAAGTAATATTGCACATTAAAAATGTAAAAAGTACAGATTTGGAAAGAAACAAATTAAATTTGAGGTAAACTTATTTATAACAACACACACACAAAAAGCGGACCAAAATAAGAATCACATTTATGTTCAAGATCAGTCGGCTGAGGTGCCATTGGTACTATTGGTTGACCTTTGGTTCCAATATTTATCATGTCAAATTACCCAAATAGTATGATTAATTCCGTTCAGAGTAAATTGCCAACGAGTGGAACCAATAGTCATAAATGTTGACAATGGTATTTTAATATTGGTACCACTGGAAATACTTTGAACGCATGTATTGATTTGATACTTTTTGCAAGAAAGCTATACTGGAAGTGTTTGAAATTGCGTGCTCTTTCTCTTTTGCGACGTATCATTTAAAATCTCCCCACTCTTAAAGCATGTATTTATGACTTCGTCTTCTTAATAGCTACTATCGTAAATGTACCACTATGATATTGGCTTTATAATAAATTTTTGATAAGTGTACATATTTATTCGTGCATATTGTTTTTCTTCGTAAGTAAATGCTCATGCATACAATATACATGTATACTGAAATATATAAATGAGAATATATCTTAATTGACAGTTCTTGAATGCAGAAAAAACTCACGCATATTATTTGAATCCTACTCAAAAACCCTTTCCATGCAAATAATCGCCAACGCGAACATATTTGCATGGTTTATACAGAACCTTAGTTGTAATGAATAACTTATGCTAGGAACTTTTCTCATGCAATAAGCTTAATGAAAAGAGAAATGTAGAGGAATTTTTTGTATAATATTTACCGAAAAAGACGTATCTTAAATGAAAGTGTACATATTTGATGTTTCTATTTTGGCAAATAGTTGCTGGGCTTATGAAAATAATACTTCAGCTTAAGATCGTGAAGAACAAGGAGTCGTGAATCAGTCAAGAACTGGTGTAGAACAACAGTAAGTCCGACCAAACAATCAAAATGTTTGTCCTACTAAACAATCAGCATGCTTTTCACCAAGATGCATACAATGGTGCTAAATACTTATTTTTTTATTTATATAAAGCAGTTACAACTTGCACTTACATTCAGATTTATATTGTTTTAATTGCAAATTGAATATAAGAGGACAAATAAAAAGTACTCAAGGAGTATCCATACGAATTATTTAAAGTTGTATTGTATCATTTCCGGCATTTTCATCAAACTAGCTTTCATTGATCATTAACCAAAATGAACCAATTTCACCTCAATTTACCGACTTTTGATGCCACATGATTTCTGAATGACTAATGAGAGACAATTGACTGTAAGACCCAACGTCAAAGATTCATTGTTACGGAGAAATTTCGCTTCCCCCTAGGATCGAATAAGCGATCTCTGTATTACATATCCGATGCTTTCTTGATTGAGTTAAGAAGCGAACTTTTCCGAAATAAAGAACGATTTTAAACTTACAGAATATATATAATATTTACGGACATTCACATATTCATATAAGTATCGTTTGTTTTCGTTATTTGTCTTTAAGATACATTCATCACTGGATTTAAATTTCGTGCTTTGGGCGATAATTTATTCTCATAATCACTGCGGCTAAGCCTGATGTAATGTAATGTCAATGTGTGTTTTTGTACCATTTGCCGCCACATTAACATGTATAAAAGAGAAGGCAGCGCAGACAAATTATTTTACGCAGTTTCTGCATCAAAGAAACCATATAAAATCACGATTGTACATTATAATGTTTAAACAAGTAGACACACGCTGTAACAGGTTGTCACATATATGCCAAGGCTGTTGTACATTTTTTCTACTCCTTTTCTAGAGAAAATTGATTACTTCCTACAGGCTTTCTTCCTTTATAAAGGTTATGTTTGTTATTCAATTGCCAGTTATACTTCTTATAGCACTCAATATCGGATTATATCACAATCTAAATATTTACTTATTTGCATATTCATCTTTAACATATTGAATTGGTCTAGACATTTCATGGAAAGATAAAGAATTAAAACGAATCGGAGTTATTAATGGTATCATTGCATGGCATCCTTTATCAAAAATAATGTCCCAGATTTTTATGGATACACCATCTTATCTTTTTTAAATAAAGTTCACTTTAAAAAAAAACGAAATACAATTCAAATCATATTAATTTCAATATAATTGTGCCAAACTTTAACCCAACTTTGTCGTTTATTATGTTCTCAAACTCGGGGGAAATCAGTAAAAATGAAAGAATAACAGAACAAACACTTCGGTATGAATTATATTGGCGAGCTTTTAGTCCATTCGTTCAATGAAATGAGCAAGGACATACTTAATTTTCACAAAGATGATTCAATGTCTTTGAACTGGAGAATTATATCAGTATATACAAGCGTGGTTTTACGCACGCGTCAAATGGCTGCGAAGGAGTGGTCAGCTATGAACTGCATACCTTTAGAAGAGCCGAATAAAATGCTACCTAGACAAACAAGGGGGGTCATACCATTCGCGCGCATCCTCAAAATTTTGATACCGCGACCGTTATTTTGAACCGAGTCATGTACAGTGTAACGTTTATAGGCATACAAACCCTGTCGGTGAAAAGCTAGCTCACCACCGAGAGAGGTTTGTGTCCTTATATACGGGAAACATTCCCTTATGTTAATTCAACAACTTTAGAATTTGCATATATTCATGCTCATTATGACGTTCTACCAACGTCGTTACAAAAGCAATCAGAATATATTTGAATTTAATTTCTTTTGCAAAGAAGATGTCCTTACTTCTAGTTTTAGTATTCCAAATATCTTGACAAAAATCTTCCGTTTCTTGTCAGTATTTCGCGTTGAATGCCATTTTGATTCTGGATACCGCGTACTCCCGGCGTTGAAATGCTACAGAAATTGAGAAATTGTCGATTAAACTGAAAGTTTCACACAACTGGAAGTTAGCTTATTGTAGAACCTGTTTCATAAACATATTTTCAATCTTTATTATTTTTCCATTGACCGAAAAATGTCTTAAAACGAACTTTTTACATGAAATAGACATTATGATACTGCGTACACTATCAAAAAAATCAAGATACTGCGTACACATTCATAAATGTGTTATTGATTCTTCCTACACTTTCTTCGAAGCAGTCTAGTTCATAATGGGACACTGGCGAACAAAAATTAAAATAATAAAAAAGATAATTAAAATAAAAAATAAGATTCAAATCTTGTGATAAAGTATGTTCCCTTAAAATGTACATCCTATAAAAAGTTTTGAGTTAAATATTTTTCATTAAATTTGTTTTTTTTACTCATTTATGTAACACTATAAACTGATTTTTTTTTCGTTCACAGTATAACTAATTTTTTATAGTCCAATTTATAGCTCATTTAAGAAAATAAATGTATGCCGATTATATATCTCGCGAATTCTTCTCCAGGACGACACCGGCATGTGATCTTTGTATAGGCTGAGTATTATAACTTGACATATATTGAACTGTGCTATAATATAGCAGGGTATGGAGTAATACAATCACGAAGCTAACCACATATCGTGCTATATGTATAACACAGAGCAAACAAAATCAAAATGTTTTTCCATTTTAACAAGAAATATTATGGTTGGACAATATTTTTGGTAATTTAATTTGTTCTCACCTCAGTGTTGTTCTTTAAAGGCTTTTTTAGTCGGTTGATGCACATCAATTTGAGAGTAACAAATATTGGAAACATTGTTTGTGTTCTTATTTTATCTCTTTATATATTTTACAGAATATAAAGGCAACAGTGATATATTGTTTACGGTTTTTGCACGCGCTGTTTTGGCGCTGTATTGTGACGTCACGTAAACAACTTCTTCAACTTGTTTCCTAGTTTCTAAAAGTCAGGAAATTCATATATTACAGATTCAGATGTTTTTGACAGTTCAATGGAACAGCCCTTACACCCAATTGCGAAACAGTTTCATTTTAATAAGTTTATCCTGGTTCAATGATATTAAATCTCGGTAAACTGTATACGGAGATAAGGAAACATTGTCTTCCCATTTGAAGAAAATGTAAATAAAAATGTTATATAGATGTTATATATAGAGCTATATCTTATCCATAAGTTCCTTTTGTCTATATCATGTAAATAAATATATTACGATAACAGTAAACAGTATATAATTAATAGCAACCCGGTTTCCACTTGACTAATCCCTCTCGAATGAAATAATTTTACTGAGAACACAGGAAGGAAGCAGCTCGTAGTAAGTTCTAACATCAAAGTTACAAAAATAATATATTAATTTACTTTAACTCCCCATTTCTGCAATAAAATTCTGGTATTTATATGCATGGACAACAGGTTATTCCATAATTTCATACTTTATCATTACAGAGCGTCTTATTATAAACAATATGAAATCATTTTCCCACCGTTATCATTCAAAAACATGAGCGTCTAAAGTAAGCTTCAAATAAAACGTACAACAAATATTTGTACTTATCGACAAATGACAACACTTAATTATTCAATGTCTTAACTTCAAAGTAACTAACTTATTTGCATAAAACCTTTTAGTACTTTATATTTAATAACAACAATCCGATAAACAATAAATTATTTTGAGGTGTAAATGAAGGTCATTATTCATTCTTAACTAAAGAACGCTCAAGGCAGGGCAATTTTTTACTCAAATAGCATGACTTATATAACCTATGTATATGTTAAATATCCAATGCTACATGCAAAACAATTTAAGCAAAGACATTGTAGTTTTACAAAAAAAGCTTATATTGTACTTTCCCATAAAATCGGATAGAGGCCGATTGTGATCCAAAAGGCGTATTGTATTTTACTTTTGTAGGACTGCATTGTGACGTAACATGCAAAATATCTAAGTTCTAGATATAGTAGTTTTAAAAAAAACGTTTTAAAAGACATTTTACTATATATGTTTGTAAACTAAAAAGCCTCAAAATGTTTAGTAATTGGTTTTAAGTATCTTAAGTTCTGAAACAGTATGTTAATTGAATAATGCATTTTACAAAAATTGGTTAATTGAAAGATGGATATATGGCTGTAAGATGTGAATCCCAAGTAATGGTTTTGAAGTTTGAGAACACTTTGCAACTATATAATTTAAGATAACGTACATGACATGCATGCATAATTTTTAGCGATTGATTTCGTCTTTATGTGATTTCGTGCCGAATCATAGCATGCCGGCAGACGCTTAACTGATAATTCACTCATTAGTGGAAATTTAAACATTTGTTACTCAGGTAGGTTAATACTATTTGAACAGTAATAAAAGCCTTAACAAGTTATACGAATAAAAGTTTATAATCAGTACTTATCTTTTTATCGATATGTTCTTTTCATTTTTTAATTAAATTAGGAATGAGCAAATGATAACTAAAGCTAAAGAACGTTTATTTATCTTACAAGTGTCACAATATTATGTAACATTGTGACATTTTGTCAGACAATATCTGGTACTTTTGATTTAACTAGAAATAAATTTAACACGCATATCATAGATTATCAGTAAAAAAGTAATGACAAAACAAATAACAATATTTCAATATTATGACAACAGCAAAAAGTAACGCTCTCTAAGTTCAATCTTAATGGTAATTCATTAGTGTTCGAGCTGTCAGAGAATATATTATCTGTGTAATTAAGAGAATGAATGAGCTTAGACAATTAACATTTACATTAACATCATTAAAGCAAAATGTCACGCGGGTGTAATAATAAGAAAGAGAATGCATCTATTAATTAAATGTTTGGGAAATGCATCACACTTTTAAAACAAATTTGTTTTATATAACATAATCAACACTAGTTCGATTCGACTGCAAGATTTATAGCATTATGCGCCTGATTTGCAAACATATCATCCATTAGATAAGTTTTGACTAGACGGTGCTATTATCTTAGCAAATATATCATATTTAATACTAGTGTTTATTTGGACGATATTTCATTGTAAGATAATTTACATGCTCTTTGGATACTAGCCTTATTTTATGTCTGACCTTATATTCACTATGGTGCATGCCGTAGACGTATAACTTACAGTTTTAATAAGCAAACATATCTCTTTATGCTTAGACAAATTGCCATGTGTATCATTTAGTTCATATATTAACAGACTAAGTATTATATTGCCTAGATTTTTTTTTCTAAGTTTATATGTCAGATTTACCAAAATTTACGATAATATCTTAAAAAGTGGTTTACATGAAGCTAAAATTATTTACCAATGCGAGGCGTTACATATATGCCAATAAAACCTTTACTTTTTCCATAAAATGTTTAAAATTATTTCGGTTCACTTGTACCTGCAGATAACATACAAAATGCAATAAAAATGTAATGCTAGAAGTAACACTAAGTTCCAATATTTCCATAGTCTATAACTGTTTCGGTTTACTTGTATCTTCAAATAACATCAAAAGTAAGTACATGTCAGATAATTAACTTATTCTGACAAAGTCTAACAAAATGACACAGTTCTTTGCATAACAAATTACGAGTATAATTCAAATTTAGTAGTTAAACTGACTTGTCAGGAAACGATCAATTACGAATTATAATGCATACAGTTTTGAAGGACAGTAATTTTCGGTAAAGCTTGATCAATAAATCGTAGTAAACGTAGTTATTTACCAAAGTACATACTTGTTTTTACTATTTATAGTTTAAAATTAAAACACGTGTCGTATATTGAAAAGTGTAGCATTTTTAAAATAGAAAATTTATTCCTGAAATGCCCTTGAATAAGTGGACTTTCGAAAATATATATTGTCATTAATGAATTATTGTAATAGAATTTGCATTAGTTTTCAAGCAGTCCATGTCAATCCCTTTGGTACAACAAAACCAAACAATGCTATATATTAAATAAAGACAGAGTTTCTATGGGCATTCATGTTCGAGAGATAAGCCTGTAATACATTACTCCGACGTCCATTACGAATATCTGTTTACACTCAGAATTGTAATTTATTTAGCTGTTACTGGAAATGAAGCAGTTGGATTTGGAAAGGTGGTAACAGTTGTAAATTTATTAGAACACGACTTTTAACTGAAGGTAAAACATCAAAATGGTGTGATGCAATGTAAATTCACATTGGCATTAGATTGACAATTTTTAAAGTTTGGAGAAACTGTTTTATAAATATCTGGAAAAAAGTTATCCCTCGAAAGCATTAAAAACAGCAAAATTACATGAAAATTGCAGACTTGGTTTGATTGAGTTGACGTGAGGGATAATGAAAAATGGCAACATCCCTCATGCCCCCTAGCACTGGCTTGAATGGTATTCAATTCTCAACATTAAAAAGTGCTGGACTCAATGATCCCGAATGACCAGGAAAATTAAAAAAACACTAAGCCATTTTCATCCTAATATGAAATCTTACTTTATCGAAATTCGATGGACATGTTGTATCAACTATACTTAATTTGTAATATGATTAAGTCTCCTGGTATAACACAATCTGTTAATACATGGTATTAGAAGAAATTTTTTTGAAATGTGATTGAAATGTATGGAAACTTCTTGTTATCATAAAAAAATATTTTGCTTGCACATATATACCCACAAATAAGATCATTTCAGGTATATGTTTACATTTGCTACTTTGGAACATGCCCCGAAACGATCAAAATTCTGGAAACAAAGTGATCCCTCGGAAGCATTAATCACAACAAAATAACATAAGAATTGCAGACTCGGTTTGATTGAGTCTGTACATGAGGGATAATGAATAAGTGCAACATCCCTCACGCCCCCCAGCACATACAAGGCATACATAAAATTGTGTAAATTAAATGTTTATTCCATTTGATATTATAATTGTATTATAAATGAATTAATTTGAATTTAAGGTGTGAACTTGTTATGAATTAAAATCTTTTGAAAAGCTAATTTTTAGTCGTAAATTATAAATTAAGGGAAAAGCAAAAGTTTGTAATAAAGAAAAATATTCAAAAAAGTTTTCGGCTTGTAATGTTAATTATGTAAACAGTCAAAATATGTTTATAAGGTTTGATAGTTACACAATTTATCGGTTCAATCATATAACTAAATTGTCTAAAAACAAATTCACCAATCTCTTTGGAACAAAATAAACCTTATATTTTGCTGACAACTAGATAGGTTTTTTTGGGGTCTTTTTTTCAAAAGGCATATATTCATTCAATATGCATTTCGCATTTGACAGCTTGCATTATAAAGTAAACAACAAATTTAAGTTATAAATATCAAGTTCAATCTTTATCTAGTTGTATCCCTACTTGTAAACAGTGTTCCAGTTGTTGTTAAGCTACAGTCTCACTTACATCCCGGCAGAGCCCCGGCAGAGCCCCGGTAGACGTCCGGGGTGATCCGGGAACGACCGGTGTACGACCGGGAACAACCGGGGTACATCCGTAACTCTGCCGGCAACGTCCTGGATGATCCGGGATGATCCGGGAACATCCGGCATTCGACCCCGGATGGAATAAAATATTTAATATCACCGGGGTGGTCCGGGATGATCCGGGAAGGTATAGCATTGCCGGCATCATCCTTAGCTCTGCCGGGAACGACCGGGGTGATACCGGGAAAGCACCGTAGCTCTGCCGGCACAAACCGGGGATGATCCGGGGTATGATATAGCCGGTAGAGCTACGGTAGAGCTACGGTAGAGCCCCGGTATATGCCGGCAGAGCCCCGGTAACTACAGGCAGAGCCCCGGAGGATAAAGGTAGAGCTACGGTTGATCCCGGTAGAGCCCCGGTAGAGCCCCGGCAAAGCCCGGATCATTTCAAAAAAATAAGGACAATTTGTGATGATTGAACTTGTTTGTATTAAAAGCCTTCCCATTTCCCTTCTATCCAGTATGGCATAAGGATTTTTCAGAAAATCATCATGAATTACTATTCTGGAACAATAGATATTAAATTAAATAAAAATTATGTATCAAAGTTATCATTTTCGGGGGTTTTCAATCCACCGGGGTTCTACCGGGGCTCTGCCTGGATCGTCCTGGGCTCTGCCGGGGCTCTGCCTGGATCGACCGGGGCTCTGCCTGAGTCAACCGGGGCTCTTCCGGCGTCATCCGAGAACGACCGGGGAAGCACCGGCATGAACCGTAGCTTCACCTGGGCTCTGCCTGGATGATCCGGAGCGCATCCTGGGTGGTTAGTAGGGAACTACCGTAGTGCTGCCGGGGTAAGTGTGACCGCAACAATAATTTCATCCTAGATCGTCCCGGATCATCCCGGTAACTTACCGGGATGGTCCTGGGCTCTGCCGGGAGTAAGTGAGACCGAGGCTTAAGTGAATACCATTCTTTGATGTTTAGTCTTGTTGCACAACAGGAACAATCCTGTGAAACATAATTCAGCAGAATAACCAAAGAATGCATGAATGATCATCAGGCAAATATGTAAAACACTGTTCAAAATAATTTACGTCATGCATTATTTTCGTGTGCAATAGGATTTTGTTATTTTTGCTGCATTCGTTCAAGAAAATTTGCATAGAAAATGGGTGTTTTGCATTTCCAATAAAATTAAAGAATAATAAAGTTTATAATAAAAACGTAACAATAGAAGAACATTAAAGTTCATAGACATGGCATACAAAAATAACAACATGATTCATTTTAGTTAAAAAGAAATTTTAATTCGTGTTCTATGTTGATACCGTAATTAGGAATTTCTATTCACTCTATATTTAGGATTGTCTGAATTCGGTTTCTTTTTGCTCAAGGTATTCAGATATATATGGCAAAGTATATGGTATGCATAAAATTAAAAAAGGTTTTAAAACAATCCTGGTTAGTATATTATGTAAAGTAAAATGTCAATTTCCGGTTGTATCACAATCGTGTTTCATATTCGGTCTAAGATGTATAGGCCGAACACTGCCCATTTAATACATCAAACGCGTGTTGCATATGCTATCCCAAGTAAACGACTTTAAGCTTAGCATATGCATATTCGATAAAAAAAAGTTGTACGGCAAAAATAGGCGATAATACAATACAATACAAAACAAATACTTTATTTCGCTTTAAGGCCTCCGGCCCATGCAAAAACATATATACAGAGAAACAATTTACACAAAATTATAGCATGTGCACAATATTTAAACATATACTATATAAATTTAACTGAAAATAACTTTAAAGCATAAAAAAAATTCTGGGAGTTTCTTAATTATCATTGTGTACCGAAGACATATTAATTGTTAAATTTCCTTTTTTAAAAAGCGTAAGATATTCGACATTTACAGCTCAACAGTGCTAGACAATTCAAACCATGCCCGTTTTATATATAAATATTTGGTCTTTGTTTTTACGGCAAAGCTTTTCATGTCACCACATACTATGCTTGTTTACTTGTACATATTCGGTCCATGAGTAAATGGCTCGTGTAACATATTTCCATGACATTTGTACCTCTTTCGTGCGGGACAGTAGAAACCATACTCGCCTTTTACGAACAAACACATCACACGCGTTTTAAATATTTAATATATGACATCTACATCTCAACAATGCAGGGCATAACATACCTCGCTCTTGCTCCCTTTTCATTCCGTGACTTATACAGCTTTAAAGACTATAAAAAGGGTAACTATCACAACCGTACATACATAAAGGGGCATCCGTGGCCGAGTGGTTAAGGTCGTTGACTTGAGATCACAGGTCCCTTACCGCTGTAGGTTCGATCCTCACTCGGGTTGAAATCTTTCATGTGAGGAAGCTATCCAGCTGGCTTACGGAAGGTCGGTGGTTCTACCCAGGTGCCCGCTCGTGCCTGAAATAATGCCCGAAGGGGCACTTGGGGTCTTCCTCCACCGATAAAGATGGAAAAAAATCGACGAAAAAATCTCGGCGGGACGCTCTAGGATGGCCCGACTTGAGTGTACGTTCGCCCATATGGGTTTCCGGCGGCGACCTTAAATAAACGCATTTAAAAAAAAAACCGTACATACACTTCACAATACATTTCATTATGAACTTGTCATCTAAAAATACCTGCTACTTCTGCACTTAAACTTAAAACATAGTTTTTCTCTGAAAAATATATATTTATCTTTATCCATTTTTATGTTGATAAGTTGTTCATGATTTTAAAAGAAAATTTATTTTCATTATAACAAATGTTGCTATGTTTATTGCTATATCTTATGTTATTTTATAAATCAGAGCAGGACGGAATATACCTATTCAGATTAATATGTAAAACAACATGTTTTCTATCTATTTAAACCATTGGGTGAAAAATGTCCGTATCATTAAGAAAAAGAATGGCCGAATGCGTAAAATTTGGCATAATGTCTCTTTTTGGTTTTAATTTGGCCGATCATTAACGTCATGTTTTTAAGATACTTTCATATTAATATGGGTTTTGGTGCATTCACATATAAATAGATTTAAATGTTTATGATTTCGCACATTCGTCGTTCAAATCGTGACATGATAATTGTATTAACCTTGTGTATTTTGCGAAATAATTTAATAATCAATAATGTCAAAATAATAATACATACGTTAGATGCCTAATTTCCTTTGTACTTTGAACAGCAACGCCATAGCATTACTTTCTTTTACATTGCATTGCATTTAAACAAATTGATAATGGAAAGATAATGACGTAAACTATTTTCGAAAATAAATTTCCGAAATCTTGAAAACAGTTTGGTATAAAATGCCAAACGGAATTACATTTTACGCTTACAAATCTTATGAAAAGTTGAAAGGATTTATTTTTACTCACAATGGGATTTGAAAACTTGAATTGTATGTAATAGAAAGAGGCTATATGATTTGTACGAGTGGGCTTGTCCCCAAGTATTAATCAGATCGCCGAGTGTTTTGATGTTCTTTCTTTTTTGTATCATAGTCAAACATAAAAACAAGTTCTCTGTTGTCACAATATGACCCCCCCCCCCAAAAAAAAAGTAACAAATGAATGAGTATCTGAATATGATATTTCTATCGCTTTCCCATAAGTTAACCCTGCAAAAATGAGCCAATCAATGGGCATGCTCTGGGGTGCGGGTAACTAATACCTGCAATCCAGTTAACGCACTATGCATGTGTATGTATACGATTTAACTCTGATACATTTTCAACAGAAAGGTCCCAAAACTATGATACAATTCAAGCAAAGAGTTAGTTTAATAAGCAACACTTATTATTGTCATGTGTCTAAAACTAAAATTAATTATGTGAAATGTACATAGTAATTTTCTCAATGTGTGTTATTGCAAAATAATGTTTATGACATTTGGTCATTTTATTGGAAACAGCTTCTGTGACAATAATTGTTTTTGAATGATATTCAAGAAAGGAGCAACGCAAGTTTAAACGGAATATTAATTTGACATAGAAGTATTTAACTAATATTATGCATTATCATATGTTTATCAAATCCCTTTGCTGTGACTGCTAGCCAATAGCAAGTAACACTCAGCCCGATAGTAGGTCACTTTGCGTGGTGCTAACAAATCATGTAAATGCTTTAAGGGATTAAGGGTACTAGCCAACCAATCAAAACAAAGCTGCGTGAAATGAACATCATGTGTAAATTACAGATTCAGCCAGCATTCGTTCAGTCAAAATACAACGTTTGTTTAAAAGGAGGATATGCCGCGTATTCTAATACGCTATAGAAAGGGACATAAAAGAATCTGATTACAGGGAAATAACATCTGAGCTTTCCGTCCATTTTCGGACTTGCTTGCGTGACAAAATCATATCAGACAACTCTGATATTTACCAAATGAATAATTTTTTTATGAGCATTAATAATCTGTTATTGTATGAAGATTTCGGTAAATATCTTAGTCTACGGAGCAAGCTTATGTGACATTCGCTTAAGACAAATATGATAATTACCGAACCAGATCTTGAATATCTAAATCATCATCATACAATTATTGTTTTATTATTTAGGGACTACAAGGAAAGCGCATGTATATAAACATTTAATACTTCAATAACAAATTAAAATCGTAAAAGACAGCACAAGTTTACATGCATACAAGACATGTACAACTCTATCTGTACTCTATCTGGAATGTCCTTTCAAAAAATCGTTAAATATCTGCTTTACCAAAAAAACATATAAATATAAAGAAAGAAAAAAGAAACTCACATTAAGACATTGTAATAATGGGCAAATGATATAACAATATGTTATAACAATTACGGGCCATATGACTGCAATACAAAAACGCTATTATAATACTATTTTAATACAGTATCGGGCTATGTTATTTACTCTTTGAACCATTGCTAGGTGAGTAAAAGTAACATTGCTATATTTTTATTTTTATCTTGGAAACCAAGATCTCTTGGATGTAAGATAAAGAATAAAGTCTATATATTTCGTCTCTCTGATGAAAATAAAAGCTTTCCGCGTAACCTTTGCTGGTATGCAGTAATATATCTTCTATCCAGCGCCGGCTTTTAAAGAAATGAAATTTATTCGTCTATTCATATTGATGTGGTTTGTCAAAATGTCCCAGTATTGAATCATTTAGTGTGTTTATCAGTGATGAATAGATATATATGAAACAATTGTATTCTTTATCACAAGTGTTCACGAACGTATACGTTTGGTGTGAGCTGTGTCAAAAATATAATTGAATAAACATTTAACGATCGACAATTTTACTATTTTTGATCAATATTTAAAAAATCTATGCTGTAGAATGAAACGTTCTTTAAGCACGGGTGAATAAAGAAAATTTTTAAGAGGGTATTTGAGTGGCAAGATCATGTTTGTACATGCCCAAAAAGCAAAACGTTGGCACAATTTTTACCTATTAATCAATGTCTTTGTAAAATATAACTGATCTAGTGAAGCATTATTGCTAATGATCACGCGATCGAATTACTTCTTATCATGTTTTTGACGTATTTTATTTGGAGCAGACACAGATACATTTGCAAGGTAGAAAATTCTTTCTGCAATCCTCACTAATATACAAAGCAAACATTTAATACGACAAAAATAATCGTTTATTAATTACACCACCAAAAAAGAACAAAACAAAAACAACAAAAAAACAACAACAAAAAACACAAAATTTGCGGGTTATATACGGTGGCACAAAGGTGACATGTGTATATTTTTATTTAGATACTATGTCGTGGCCAGGAGTTACTAAGTCGTGGCCACGAGATAGCTAAGTCGTAGCCACGAGATACTATGTCGTGGCCACGAGTTACAAAGTCGTTGTATCTCGTGGCCACGACTTAGCTATCTCGTGCCCACGACTTAGTAACTCGTGGCCACGTCATATTATCTCGTGGCCACGACTTAGTATACGTAACTCGTGGCCACGGCATAGTATCTCGTGGCCACGAGATAAATAAAAACACACACATGTCACCTTTGTGCCACCGTAGTTATAATACTGAATGTTCTTTCTTAATTCCGTTGTTGTTGTTAAGACTATGCAGGGAACCATGACTGATACGGCAACAAAAATGATAAAACGTATGTAATATGTAATATCATGTCTCTGAATGGTTACAAATTACATCTGATAAAAAAGGTTTAACTGAAAACTGTCACTAGATATGTTTAATGTATATTTATCTTATTGTCATTTTAATTAAATCTTTTTCAAAATGCAATTACTCTAATGACAAAAGACATGCACATGGTGATAGCATACATTCGACATGCATATATATCTTACAACAAAACTGGCAAACGATACATAAGAACGTTTATTTGCTTTGGTATGGGATATAAATATAATAAATACATTTTCTTACATAAGTACAATAGTTATGATTTTTGTTTAATATTCATTTTCAAATAAGGTCAAATTTTATCAATGAATACCCTCTTGCTGGTCAGTCAAAAATGTGTGTGATTACAACAAAGATACAGTTGATATTATGATGTGTTTTCATAATAAATTTTAAAAAAATCGTTTTTAATACCTACCAAAAGAGGTTCTGATTTCTGATGTATCATTAATTTACAGATAACGATTGCTGTTTTTGCCTGATAAGCAACCGGTTTATCTGTTTTTTTGAGTGCAAAACATATTATTTCATTCCGAAGTTGCATTTATAGAAGTGGTTGCAAAGGTATCAGGATAACTTTTGTCGTTCTAATCAACTGTTAAATATAGACATTATCTAACCTATAAGTTTTAAATGCAACGAAAGGACTTTGGAAAAACACAATGCAAACTGAATCTGTTTTCAAATATTGGCCGAAATGCATATATTTTAAACGTAGGAAGAGAATCAATTAAACTTTAGAAGTCGATGTCTAGATATCCAAATTGACACTGGCAAACAAGATGGTCCGTCAAAGAAATGGTTTTGCATATTACACGGTGTATATCCATATCGGTATTCTCTTTTCGGAATCTACTTAAACGGTACCCCCTTTCCTAATACACAGGTCATTCTCTGCTGAAAACAGGTGACATATACCAATACAGTTAATGTTTATTCCACTGATAAAAGGTGGTGTGGAGTGAAAAAGAAGTATACTACAAAACACTAGAATGTTTTAACTATGTTTATCAAAGGGATGTGACCATTTTCAATTACTGCAACTCCAAAATAAACTCCAAAGTCTCGCGATGTTTCGCCACGCATATCGCCAAAACATGTTCTGTTGGCCTTTATGAACAAGTGATTTTATTATGTACACACCATGCACACTAACACTATATGGATCCATTTTTATACTATCTTTACCATCATGGCAACAATTTGTCAAAAATGCATTTTAAATTCATAAAAACATTTAACTTTCTTGGCAAAGGTAGCCTTTCTCTCATTTTTCAAAGCACGGGTACCTTCTTAGCTACGTACGAATAGATTAGCAAAAGAGTAAGACTGTAATGGTTTAGATCATATGCACTATTTTGCACAAAACAACTTTTTGAAGCGAATTATAGTTTTTTTCCCATACGGCGATATCAAGATAAGACCGATTTGAACATGTAGGACGTATTTGTTTTAGATTGTACGTAAAACATTATTTTTATTATCTCAATAGCATGTATGCAAATATACTCACGTATACCAGAGTACAGACCTCATATACACTTACGTTTCCTTGTTAAATCCTTTTGTAGTAACTGTTGTCGTATGAGTATTGATGATTTTGCGACTGTTCACCACCAATAACGACCATGTATAAAACAAACGGCAAATATGGCTCCTTAAAATAGTTACATTTCTTTGCAAGTCTAGCAAGAACGTAAATAAATGTCAACATTATAGCTGCAACACACGGTAATCTCAATATATTCGATTTCTAGACCAATCGATTTTACCCACTGATATTACATAGATGTCTGTATTGATAATTAAAAATAAACTGTGCAAAATTTGTAGGACCACGACATACGGACGTGCAGGTTCCTTTGTATTTGTCATGATATGTATTTCCACAGTTGCCAATTGGTTTTATCAATGTCTACTAGCCATATGCTAAGTTAACCTGGCAAATAAAAGGATAGAAAGTTTTTCTATTCAATTATAACACGTTTGATATATGTGCATAATTCAGCACAACTTGACAGTAAAACTATATCATAATAATATAGCAGTTTAAGATACGAAAACATGAGACTGAATAACCTTCTTTTTAGACACTTTTATTATTATACAATTTACTAAAAATCTTATAACAAACACTTTAAATTTACTGATATTTATTTACCTACATTGACACCTAAATACAGTTATTACTTACTATTCCACTGTAATTGGTGACACAAAATATAATGAAAATTGTGTTGTTCTAAACAAAGATTGAAAGAAGTTGGACATACCTTTAGTTGCAATCTTAATTCGTTGAATATGGCGCCAAGAGTGATATGTTTGTCCTGGATCATTTACCATTTTAGGTCATATTGGGTTTGTCAATTTTCCAGTCTTAATAATTTTTAATACATCCCTAGGAAATGCTACATGCCATAAAATACATAAGCTCCTGGCATTGTAATATTAGAAGAGAAGACTTAAATGGGTTTTAAGTATGTAAGTCTATTCAAACTAATTTACACCAAGGGCGCCTTCTTTTTTACCCCAGGAGCATGATTTATGTCTCTCTTTTGAAAGGCCACAAATCAATACCGCATGTTTCTCTTTAAAGCTTTAAATATTTCATTTTCACAAAAAGTACTCGTTATAAAGACAATTTGATTGTAGTCATTAGACATTCTTACCTATGAACGCTCAGGACAGGACCATTTTTGACTCAAATGACATTACATATTGTTTGTTTAGCTTTTACAAAAGAGTTTAAACATAGACATTGCGGTTTTTTAAAAAAAAAAAGGACTTAAATGTAATTTTCCTAATAATCGGATAGAGCCATTGCTCAATGGCATATTGTTCATTAGTTTTGTACAGGACGGCATTGTATTACATGTACTTGCAAAATATCTAAGCTCTTGTTATTGCAGTTTCAAAGAAAAAGTTTTTAACGACCTTTCATCTACACAAGTTTGTAAACTCAGAAGCCTCATATGTTTAATAATTGTCTTAACTACGTAAGCTCAAAAACAGTATGTAATTAGCTGAATATTGCATTTTGAAAAAAAAAATGGTTTATTGAAAGATAGATGGATATATGGCCGTAAAATGTATAATAACAATATCTCATCATTTTGACAACAGCTAAAAAGAAAGTTCATTAAGTTCAAACTTCAAAAGTAATTCATTAGCGTTCGAGCTGTCAGAGAATCTATTATCCGTGTAATTTAGAAAATGAATGAGCTCAGATCGATGATGTTAGAGGACAATAAATATTTACATTTATATCTTAAAGCAAAGTGTCACGCTGGCGTAATACTGGGAAAGGGAATGCATCTATTAATTTATATGTTTGCAAAATGCACCATGCTTTAAATTAAAACAAATGTGTTTTATGGACAAACATCAACAATATTACTTGTTTGCAAGATTTGACTGCAATATTTATAGCATTATGTGTTTGTATCTGCAAACATATGATCCATTTGATATGTTTGGCTAGACGGTGTTATTATCTTAGCATATGTATTATAATGTAGAAAATGTATGTATCAACAGCAGTAGAATGAGCGGGGTTTCGAAAAGAAATATTGAAATTCATGAATTAAAGGAATGAAATTTGCATTAGTTTTCAAGCAGTTTGTGTAAATCCATTTGGTATAATCATTACGTTTAACGTGTATAGCACCATAAAATATGATAAACAAGATCAACAAGGAAAGGCGACATTCAATGGAAAAGCTATTATACTTTAAATATAAGTTGGGTCATTTATGTCCGAGTGATAAGACTGTGATAGGACTGTTATACATTACTCAAACGTCCATTACGAAAAGACATAGAAATGATGATCTGGTAACACTCAGATTGGTCATTTAGCTGATATCGAAAACGGAACTATTGCATTTGGAATGAGAATAATAACATTTTATGAAAAAGTTAAAATATAGATTTAACACGGGACGATGATTGAATATCAGTTACATATAGTTACATGGATGACGAAAAACTTTAAAATGGTCTCATTCAATGTAAATGCACATCATGTTAACATAGATTGACAGTAATTTAAGAGTTTGAATGAACTGTTTCTTAAAGTCAGTTTCGCCTAATATGAAAGCATTACTTCATTTTAATTCGATAGACATATGAGCCGCGTCATGACAAAACCAACATAGTGGGTTTGCGACCAGCATGGATTCAGACCAGCCTGCGCATCCGCGCAGTCTGATCAGGATCCATGCTGTTCGCTTACTAACCCTATTACAGGTCGCAAACCCATTATGTTGGTTTTGTCGTGACGCGGTCATATTGTATTAAATACTCTTAATGTTTGATATAATTATGTCTCCTTGAATCACACAATCTATTCAAGGTATGAGAAGAAAATAATTGTCAATCTGAACCTTCTTGTCTCAAACATTAGGTATATATTAACAAGCATGCTCTTTACATTCAAGCCATGTAAAAAAATTGTGTATATTAAGTTTATATTTCATTCGATATGAATATTGTATCATATATGTATCAATTAGAATTCGAGGTGTAATCAATGAAAATTTTACGAAAAGTTTTATTTTAAATTTACATAAGCAAATATGTTCGAATTGAAGAAAATATTCAAAATTCTTTTCGGGTTATAATGTTAGTTATGTAGACGATCAAAATGTTTATAAGGTGTGATAGTCACAAAATGTATAGTTGCAAACCCAACACCCATTTTTTGCTGAAAACAAGATGATTTGTTTACCACCGCATACATTCATTCAATTCGCATTTCGCATTTGAACGTTTTCATTATAATGTAAGCAACAAATTTAAGTAATTAAATTCCAAAAATATCTTTATCTACTGGCTACAGTGTCTAGCTGGTGTAAGTGAATACACTTCTTTCATATTTAGCTTTGTTACACAATAGCAAAATAACACACATTTTGATTCCGATGGAACATGTTTTGTATAATCATGAAAGAATGCATGGATGAACATCAGACAAATACGTAAAACACTGTTCAAAACAATTAACGCATAGACACGACAGAAAAAAAAAACAAAAAAAATAAAAGTACGATTTATTAATTTTTTATTAAAAATTATTATGAATCATTTCAATTTTATTTTCGATGTTGATACCGTTATATTACTTGTGAATAAACGAAAATGCCATTCAAATAGGTACTTCAATGGTATATATATTGGCCACATCAAATACACTTCATACAGTTCAATGGCCAACTCCTTAAGTAAGTTTTGGAATTGTTGGAAATCGGTTTCCTTCTTCTTAAGGGTAAAGTTATATGCAGATATGTATGACAAACAATGTGACATGCATAAGATTTTTAAAAATGCACGCTTTTAATCAACGGATTAACACTACAGAAAGATACATATCATACCCGTACATACACATATCATGAACTGGTTATTCAAAAAAGCCTACAACTTCTGCAACTTACAACGTATTATTCTTCTCTGAAAAAAAAAGCTATTTATCTTTATCCATTATTATGGCCATAAATTGTTCATGATATAAAAATAGAATTTATTGTTCATTATACCGAATGTCGCTATACTTGTATATATTTTATAAAGTTTAACACGAACAGGACTGAATTCGGATTTATATAAACCAACGAGTGTGTAATAAAGTTAACCACACAATAATTTTTTTCTACGCCAATAAACCAATGGATTAAAATGTCCATACAATTTCTGAGCGCGTTGTTTTTAAAATACATTTAAGTTGAGGATTTCAGTTAATTTACTTTAAAAAAATGTTTGAAAGCGTTTTTAAAATTTTGCACATTCGTCGTTTACTTTAAAAAAAATTTGAAAGCGTTTTTAAAATTCTGCACATTCGTCGTTTTTTTTGTTTTGCGAAATAATTAAATAATCAATAATATAAAGATAATGATACATACACTAAATAGTACTCTAAAAAGCAATGCCATAACATTACCTTACTTTACATTACATTGCATTAAAACAAATTGATAATGGAATGATAATGATGTAAACTATTTTCGAAAATGAAATTACGAAATCATTAAATGCCAAACAAAATTACATGTTACACTTACAAATCATATGAAATGTTTAAGGTATTTAGTTTTACTTACAGTGGGATTAAAAAGTTTGAACTTTATTAAAGCGAAGAGTTAGTTTAAGCAACACTCATTATTGTTTTAATTCTAAAAAGAAAAAAGTTTTTTGGAATATACATAAAGTAACATAATTTTCGTATTTTGTGCAATTGCAAAATATTGTTTATTGTATCTGATCATTTTATTAGAAACTGTTTCTGTAACAATACTTGAAGAAAGCATCGTAAGATTAAACCGAGGATTAATTTGGCATAGTCCTATTTATTCGATATTATGCATTTTCAGATGTTGCAATTGACTGCAGGTCAATTAGCGTGGCTCTCAATTTAGCAGTATATAATACCACGTGAATCTCTTTAAGTGATATAGGGTACTAGTAAACCACTCCATAATAATAATAATACTAATAATAATAATAATAATAATAATAATAATAATAATAAAAATAAAATAATAATGATCATAATGATAATAATAATAATGATGATGATGATGATGATGATGATGATGATGATGATGATGATGATGATGATAAAAATAACAATATTATAATACAGTTACGGACTGATATTATTACACTTTGGAGCATTGTTAGGTATTTAAAAGTAACATTGTTATATTATATTTTAGAAGCCAACATCTCTAAAATTTAAGATAAAGGAAAAGATATATGTTTTGTTTCTCTGACGAAAATAAAAGCTATCCCCGTATCATTTGTTGGTTTGCAATAATAAATCTGTTATCCAGATCCAACTTTAAAAGATTTAAAAATCATTTGTCTATTTATATTAATGTGATTTGTTAAATATGTCCAAATACTGAATTATTTAGTGTGTTAATCAGTGATGAGAATTTAAGAAATAGTCGTGATATTTCATATCATTTGGAAGTTGAAAGCAAGGCATTCGGAGACTATTATTCGATGTCCTAGTCAAATATCACTGATCTGGTGAAGCATTATTGCTAATGATCACGCAATCGAATTACTTCTAATCAGCTTATTCTAAACATCATCTGGAAATTACATTATAAGATAGTAATCCGCACATATTATATATCTTAGACAACGATATAGAGGTAGTTACTAATGAATCTTGACAATTTTGAATCCTACAACTGATACATTTTAAGGAATAATAGCATTAATCAATAGGTCTTCATGTTAATGGTGCAGTTTAATTGAAGCAGGCAAATATACGTTGGAATGGTGGAAAATTCTTTAAGCAATCTTCTTGGTTACATATTATATCTGATAAAAAATGTGTAACCAAAAAACTGTCACATAGATTTAAATATTGTATTTCTTATTGTCATTTTAAAATGAATATTTTCCGAAAATGCAAATACTCTATTGACAAAAGACTTGCACGCAGTGCCAGCATACTTTAGTTATGTGTATAAGTCTTACAACAAAACTTGTAAACGATAATTAAAAAAGTTTCTTTGCATTGTTGGGCGAGGTAAATTTAATTAATGCATTTCCTGACAATTGCATTAGACATAAACTTTTGTTTATGCATCTATGCGAAATGTGCGTCAAATAAGTTCAAACTTTATCAATGATAGTCCTCTTGCTGGTCAGTAAAAAATCATGTGTGACTTGCACCGATGATACAGTCGATTTTAGTTAGTAAAACAATATTTATTTTAATTCGTACAACATAAATATATACAGTAAGCACTTACAACACAACACAACACATTGATTTAGTTTAAACATATTTTATTTCGAACATTTTGTACAAACAAAATTATCATACAATATTGAATAACAAAATACAATGCTGAAAAAGGATCAGAACCGAAAGCATAAAATGCTTATATAGGCCTTTTCCTAACATAGAATTAATTACTAGAAATAAGACGGGTTTAAAAATGTTTGAAATATTGAATAAGAAGAGAAAATAATTATTAATACTAGTAGATTAAAGAAACATGAATAAGTAAAACAGATAAGATAACGACCTACGAAACAAAAACATATATATGTGTTTATACCTGAAAGGAGTAGAAACAGGGACTTGAGATAGAAAAGAAACATAACGTAATAAAAAGTTGAAAAGAGAAAGAGGAAATATATTCGGTAAGTAAACTGGAGGAGCAGTAGATGTAGCAAAGACTATGGAAATCGTTCGGAGATATATTTGAACTGCCTGAAATATACTGATGTTGATGTCGTCACTTAAGTTTGTGTCGCCGTTAAGTAGAATGTTGAGAGTTACATTACAGTAATCTGAAAGTGTTTGGAAAAGGCTGTCTCTGATAGAAATGTATTGTTTGCATTCAAAGAAAAAATGATGGTTAGTTTCTGGAAGTCCACATTGGCAGGTGTGTTTACAATATTTTTTTCTGAAAAGATGGTGGTTAAGATAACTACACTCTCTTCGTAGACGTGCATGGTATATTTGCCATTTTCTGATACCTGTATAGAAGTATTTTGGACACTTTTTAATGTTTCTATTCAAAAGACACTTGAAAGAAGAAAACGAAGGGGCATTTTGTATATCATCTTGTTCATTCCATATTCTGAGAGCTGAGGGAAGAAAAGCATTATAGTATAGAGAGGTTCTTGTATGTATCCCTTGTATATCGTTCGTAGATTGTAACGCGAGGTGTCACCTACAGAGGGAAGGACTTGATAGGTAGTCAGGAGAGAGTCCATTTTTCATTTTATAAACAAGAATTAATTTATGTTTCTTTCTCCTACTGTCTAACGATTCCCAAGGGACCTCTCGTTGGAGCTGATGAATGGACACAAGTTTAGTAACACCAGAGACAATTCTTCAAGCTTCATGCTGGATTTTATCGAGTTTATCTTAATTCCGTGGATTGAAGAACAAATCAAGTGTAACTTATGTAAATTCCTTTCAACAGCTGACGTCATAATACGTTTTTTAATCGGCTTTTATAACAACCAAATGATTTTCTGTTTTCAGTTATATCATTGATTTACAAATAATGATTGTTGCTTTTGCGAGTTCTGGACAACTGTGTGAATAATAACTTTGGTATTAGAAGGGCTCTTTTAAGAAGCAAGGGAACTCTAAAGAATCTGTAATATCATCCTAATGGAAAACGTTTTCCATTGGATTATGTTTTCTTTTCGCTTCGACATGTATTTATATAAAGCCAAACATTGTTTGGCGTCCTTGATTTTTCCAAAGAGGATAAGACCAATCACAATGTCGTACGTACAGAAAACATCCCTGATGGCAAAAATATGAAAATTAAAGCATATCGTGTTTCAGACATTCTATCGGAAATATGTTGTTCAGCAAATTATTTGCATGATGACAAAATTCCACTAAAACTAATACATATTACATACGTTGAAATGGCTATCGTTTGGTAACAAGAGAAAGATAAATGTAGCTCCAATTGTAAGTTCTACGTAAACCTTTAATATTTAAATTGTAACGGGAAAATAAGCGCGCAAGCAATAAAACAAAAAAGATAAAAAAACAGTTATAAACGTTTTGTTCATATAATAATTATGAAAGTATATATTCAAATTAAAGCAATTTAAAGTGCTCGAATTGAATGCATTACAACAAATTTATACATGGTAACGGTTTTGTTTTTAAGGTAGAGTGATAGAGGAGGCACTTAGATTGTCTTTAGATTAGTTTAGGCACGACATATGAAAATTGAATGATTCACGATGCTCACAGTATCGAATTACAACTGTTGTCGTAGAAATAAGAAGTGTGAATAACAAATATTTGATTGTATAACTTATTGGAAAAGGGTTTGCTGTTGACAAAATGGAAAATATATTTCGGATTCCTCGATAAGACCGTCAGTTGAACAATTATGTCATAAACATGATTTGAAAAGTTCAATAGACATGAAAAAAGAAAATAACAGACACTCATTGTGTCGCTATTTTATTATTTATGATAATATTCACTTTTATTTTATGTCCTTAAAATTTTTGAAATAATAGAATTTTCTATAAAACGAATAAAGGAGTAAAATAGGAAAAACACTTTACAGTATCGTTGTGATTAAAACATACACTAATATAATGCATAGAAATATGAAAATGATGAAACTTTGAAGAGAAAATACCGACAGATGCAAACTCTAGCTGTATGTATGGATAAACTATTTACAAGTTAAAAACAGAAACGATTTTTTAAAATACAACTATTTGTCTATTTTGAATTTAACCCCATTTCGTCGATTGTCCGCGTTTTTAAATTTAAGAGCATTCACAATTTTCAGTCGCTTACCTCTACTCTTATTGCATGTGTTATTATTGTGTAAGTGTCTGAAGCATTCACCATATGAAAATTATTTATTCAACGAAAAAAGTTATAATCACACAAACTCTCTAAAACGAGACACAAACTTTTGACGCAAAAGAAAATCGGTGAAACATTTATTTAATACAGCCAAGTTTAAATAAATAAACACAACTAGTTATTATCTAAATAGATAAAGATCTTGCACGTATATAGCTGTCAAAAGATGTAAAACCAGATATCCGTGAGATTAAAATAGAAAAACCAAACAACGCAGAATCCCAAAAGAACACCCGAAACGCCAAAATTGAAAGATTTGATTAAGACTGCTCATGGACTGAAAGTACAAGGTACCATCTACGAATTTAGCAGAATTTAACACGTATAATGAAAATGGTGACAATTGGAGTCTAGAAACATCCGCAGATGTGTACATACGGCGGTTATCACGGAGTATTAAATGTGACACGTTTGTGCCATTCCATGAAAAGCAGCAGTGTATGGTTACCACGTGAAAGCATGCGTGTTTTCAAAAGGGGTTATGTAAATTAAATATATACGTATAAATATTACAATGATTCTTATGTACTGTATATTAAAAACATGTATATTATACATCCCTTTATATCTTTATTCATTGAAACATTGTAACGGGAATTGATACATGGATGTTATTTTGAAGTGTGATCATTAAGTGTGATCATTTATTAACATACACAAGGATACATCTGTGAATAGTTGGTGATTATGGCTTATCAGATAAGGTTATGAAACTTCTGAGGAACTATTTAATTTTTTAATTGAATGCTATATAAAATGAATGTATGTAGTCGAACTTAAATCATAAACAATATTGATATTCGGAGATTTATTTAATTGTTAATATAATTTAGATTTTGTCATAAAACTGCATTTCCTATTTTATTTCAGTCGAAGAAGAAATGTAAGAAATGTTTTTCGATTTGTGAGAAATATTTTTCTCACAGTTATGTGTTTGTTTATGCCAACTAATTATCATCGGTTGGATAATAACATTTGTTCAGGCTAGACAGTGTTATAATATAACAGAAATTATGCATTTAAACAAATAACATTGTGTTCTTTATTGAGAAGTTACAGCATTTTAAGATTGTTTTGCAAGTCAATAAAGATATGTTACATTCTAACATGTCTGACTTTTCCCCCTGAACGCATAAGCCTTTATGCACTCAAATATGATGCATGTTAGTAACTAATACATTTATAATTCAGTGCGTTAAAGTTGAGCGAATTCAATAATCGTCCAGCAGCCTGTCCGTCTTCAGCACATCTTATATATTATATGGGGTCCGAAGTCTTCCTTTCCTTATACATTTACGCGCATATAATGGTAAGTCTTGAAAATATTGGACCTTTCCTGTTTTTCATAGCGGAACATTAAGCCATACCTTTTCCATTCATTGCTAGGTCAACTGCTCACAAACATTATCACAAACAAAACCATTACAATATCGGTATATACAAATATCCGACTTTCACTAGAAGGCAAAAAAAAAACAACATTATTAAGAGTCTATTTAAATATTATCTAAACTTTAACGTAAGATATACCAATCATTTTAAGTCTATATTGTGTTTGCATTTCTACTTTACAGAGTGTTATTTCGAAGTTTCAATATTTTACAGCAGGTTTTTGCTAATGTACGTATCATTTCTGGGTGGGTAAACAAAAATTGAAATTCATCAATATCATTACGTAATTTAAAATTTGTATTTAACCTAACTGCCTTTTCTAAAAGTAAATTCCTATCAACAGAGTAAGTTAAACATTTCAATAACACATGTATTTCGTTTTCAACAGAGTCTTTGCAAAATGGACACGCTCTTTCAGATTCAGGTAATCTTTTATAATGCCCAGTTTCTTGTCGAAGTGGCGCTACGCCACATCAAAATTTTGCTCACGCAAAGCTATGTGCATATGGTTATTGTAATTTGCAATATGTTTCAACTTCTTAATTTGTTTTTGAAAGTTTGTATGTCCTAAATTGTTTTACGACTGTGCCACTAACACTTGACATTCGATCAATATCGGTTCTGCATTGCAGAATAAGAGTACCAATAAGAGCATTTCATTAGATTTTTTCAATGAAAAGGTAGCTATATATGATGGTAAATTGTAAAAAAACTAGTTTATCCTTAACCAAACATGGCCAATTATTACACCTCTTACTGCTTTAAGATAAAGCCCAATCAAATATTCTCTAATTGATTGATTTTACAGGTATCATAATTATGACCAGTGGTTACATGTTGTTTTCCGTTGGTTAACAATAATTGGATTCCAGCCCATATCACCTTGTACAGCTGCATTTGGATTTTATTTACCAGTGCCAATGTAGAATCTCATTGCTCTATGATGTATTGATGCAATACAAGAGAAAGACTTGATCCCCCATATAGCTGCCCCATAAGAACTTCATATGAATAATATAATTTGGTATAAACTTCGTAGAGTAGACCACATTGACTTTCGTATTTGGAAATGAGAATAGCCAAGGCACGACCAGTACTTTGTGTTACTGTTTTTGCAGTGATACTCTAGTCAAGATGTTTTGTTAATAAAATACCAAGATACATATACTTGTTAGAATACTCTATAACATAATTACCACAGTTAAAAATGAAATTGGAATGTTGAATGAAATTTGGTTTAAAATGCACAATATAACTTTTTGAAGCATTTACAAACATTCCATATGCAATACACCAATCATTTACAAAGGATAACATATTTTGTAATTCGGTTTCATTTTCTGCAAGTAACACAATATCATCTGCATATAAAAATGAACAAATGCGCTTATTTTAATAACTATTCCACGGTTCAAATTTTAAACACCCACACCCACATAAATATGTAGAATAATACTGAGGACAATGAACATCCTTGACGTTATACCGTGTTAACATCCAATATTCATTTATACGTACACAGGATGTATACATTTTGATACAAGGATTTTACATCAGTTAACATTTTTGTAGACAAACTAATATCAATGAGCTTCTGCGAAAGTAAATTTCTGTTAATGGAATCGAAAGCTTTTTTGAAGTCGATGAAATCACAAAATGTGGATTGTTTGTTTTGTCTTACGAGTATCTATAATGTTTGTAAGCCTAGATAAATGGTCTACTGTGCTACGCTTTTTTCGAAAACTATTCTGCTCATCAACATTAATTTCTTTGGCGTCCGTCCATGTAACAATACGTTCATGCAGAATACTTGTATACATCTTATACATTGTTGAAGCTAATGAAATACCTCTATATGACATAGGATCTTTAAGATCATTTGAACTAGATTTTGGTATTGGGTTAATAATACTCTTTGACCACAGTTACGGAATTCTTCCGGTTTGGAGACAAACATTAAACAAGCTATGTAAAAGAAACAGTAAAGATTCATTTTTTAAAACATTTGAAGGTATCAAATCTATACCAGCTGCTTTGCAAATTTTTGCATTTTCCATTTAGGTACTATTATATCAATGTCTAAGTCTAAATCGGCATCTAACACATTTTCAACACTATCAAAATGTTTAGTAATCATCGCTTCAATATTTGCATTGAGTAAATTGCCCAAATCGTGCCTCAATTTTAATTATAAATTTTAATATCATCTGGTATAAGACCATCACCTGATACAACCAGAATAGATATACTTTTATAACACTTATAAAACTTCCAACTTTACCAATAATTTTCCAAAACTGCTCATGATTATTCTCTAGATAAAATAACATCTCATTTTGACTCTTACGCTAATAATTACGTTTACATCGTTGCACCTCTCTGTCAAATGATTTTTAGACATAGTACACTCTGTATATTTGTTTGTTTGTTTGTGTCATTTTACGCCTTTTTCCAACAGTATTTCAGTCATATAGGCGGGTAGTTTCCTAACCATCGTTCCTGGAGAGTTACACCAGTAACACTCTGTATATAGTATATGCTTGAACTCCTTTTTATGGCTCTATTAAAACTTTTGAGCCAGCTACGCTCGGCAATGTGGACACTATTCCACATTTCCGAGAGTTTCTGACTCCACCAGGGTTTGCATATTTTTATTCCTGTTTAAAACAGGTTAACATTGTATGTCGATAATTGACTGATAAATACTATATCATTAATGTCACACATATATAAAACTCGAGACAACCATGTCAGATGCAATTTTGTCAGTTTTCAGACAAATTGTAAAAATATTTCAATTAAATTCTGAGCCTTTTGAATTGACCTTGGATTGATATACGTACTTTTGTAAATACGATAAAGCCACATAGAAATGACAATGTAATATGTTGATTATTCAAATGAATGGTTATTCAAGATGATGGGGGTCACTCACACCTGTGACAATATTTATTTAAAAACATTCCGTGTCAATCACGTATGAACATGTCAATTGTAATAATTGGTACTCTCTCCTGGTATATATAATAACCTCCTATTGTGTTTTTTGTTATTATAGGCGCTTCAGTTAATATTCCATGAAAGGACGAATAATGAAATGCTTGGATAAATGGTATTATTAAAGCAACGCACTATTATAAAAGTAAATAATGTATAGTGTTTGACAGTATTTGGTACAATATTTATTACAATTGCAAAATGTAAAATGCTTAGTTGTAACGATATAACAGATACAAGCATAATTATCTATATATTTGTTCTTTTCGTAATTTTTCATTCAACAACATCAATTCATTCAGGTAAATAATGCTGCAGTTACCACGAGAATATTATTATGAATATGATCGTATGAGATATTGATCTGCTGCCGGCAAAATGATGAATGTCTTTTGAATATTTTTTTTTTTGTGCCCCAGTAACGAAATGGATAGCATCCCTGGTGCTACAGAGACTGACCTTTTGCATTACGTAGATCATCATTTTAGTTCTTATGTATCAATTAAGGAGATTCCGTTCCGTCATTAACGAGTAAATCGAACTAATTCAAGAGCCGTTGAGTTGACATATTAGATGATTAAGTATGCTAAGTAAACAATGATCCTCACACATGAGGAAGTATTTTCTATGATGTTAATTTAACGAATGATGATTACGATGTCCAATTAGCCAATAAAAATGTGGTCATTAAATATTTTGTTGTTCATAATGTTGTTGCTTATAATAAACAGGATTGCTCTGTACAAACAAATAATTAATGTAGAAATATCTTTTCTGCTTTTATACAGCAGGGCACTTAACTTAATCACTCAAATATGTTTCTTGGCAAAAGAAAAATATGTCTTTTATTCTCGAAAATATTACTGTTTGGCATTTTGACGATGCGTCCGGGTATATTTACTTTCATCTGTTTGGTACACCAAATATGACTGTGTTCGTTTTCATCACCATAATGCCCCACTTTAAAAGTGTGGCGTATACTTTGAAAGAGTTGTCCGTCCGTACATTTGTCCTGTTATCTGTATGCGATAAATGTCGTTGATTTTATAGGGGTTGTTAATGTTACTAGACAGGAACATAAACCAGTACGTCATTAATCATAACCGAGGGCAAAAGGTTTTTGACAATTTTGATGCATTCGTTCCAAGCAAATTTGCATAGAAAAAAGGTGTTTTTCATTTCCATAAAACAAATGAATAATAAAGTTTATAATAAAAAAATAGAGTTCATACACACTAGAGGACAAAAACAAATAAAAGTAAAAAAAAATAATTAAGAAACATTACAATTTATATTCGATGTTGATATTGTAATGTTACTTGTGAATAAAACGGAATACTTTAATGGTACATTTGTGTATACTATTATTTCAATGGTATATTATTGAACATAGCCACATCAAAAACACGTCATACAGTTCAATGGCCAAGAACAGAATTCAGATTTAGGACTGTGTTATAAAGGTTACCACACAAATAAATTTTCTTCCGCAGTAAACCAATGGGTGAAAAAAGTAATCCATAGAATTTCTGAGCGCGATGAATTGACAACATGTCTCTTTTTATGTTTTAATTCGGCTTATCAGTAGCTTTATGTTTATAAATACATTCATATTGATAAGGATTTCAGGGAATTTACTTCGATATATCTTTAAAAGTTTATGATTTTGCACAATTGTCATCTAAATATTTAAATGTAATCATGTTGGAAATGGTTTTATTTTTTGTTTTGTCTTGCGAAATAATTAAATAATAAAGAATGTAAAAATAATGATAAATACGCTAGATACTTGATTTCTTTGGTACTTTGAAAAACAAAGCCATAACATTATCATACTTTACATGACATTGTAATAAAACAAATTGATAATGGAAAGGTAATCATGTTTACTATTTTCGAGATCATAAAATGCTAAACAAAATAACATTTTACACTTACAAATCATTTACAATGTTTTACAGATTTATTTTTATTTCTAGTTGGATTTGATTTTAATTCAAGCATAACGTTAGTTTACAAAAACACTATTTTATGTTATGTTTCTAAAAATAAAATAGTTTAATTATGTGAAATGTATATAAAGTAACATAATATTTATAATATGCAACTGTAATTGCAAAATAATGTTATTGGCATATTTTATTAAAACTCGTTTTTGTGTTTCTTTTATGAAACACGATTTATTTAAGGAAAGAAAACAAGATAAATGTAACCTAAGATTAATTTGGCATATTTCTATTCAATCAATATCATGCATTGTCATTTTAAATGATATTAAAGAAGGAATCATTATCACATGACTTACAATTTCATATGCTATGATTGCCAGCCAATAAATAGCAAGTGACAATGTGCTTGACTGTTAGTCACATAGCGTGGCGTTAAATTTAGAAGTCTTTGCAAAGACATAGATAACATTATCTACATCTCTGGTCTATGAGTAAATGGCTTTTTGTGATAAAGGATACCAGACAATCAATACAAAAACCATTATTATTTTGAAACAGTAACGGAATGATATCATTACATTTTGAGCCACTGTTGGGTATTTAAAAGCAACATTGTTATATCATACTTTAGAAGCCAACGTTTCTAAAATTTAAGATGAAGAATAAAGCCTATATTTTGTCTCTAAGCTTTCCTCGTAACCTTTGTCGGTTTGCAAGTATAGATATTTTATCCAGCTCCGGCTTTTAAAGAAATAAAAAAAAATAGTTGTCTATTTATATTAATGTGGTTTGTCAAAAATATCCCAGTACTGAATCATTCAGTGTATTAATCAGTGATTATTTAAGAAATAGTCATGATATTTCATATCATTTGGAAGTTGAAAGCAATGCATTCGGAAAATATTAATCAATGTCCTTGTAAAAAATAAGTGATCTAGTGTAGTATAATTGCTGATGATCCCGCGATCGAATTACTTCTTATCGTGTTGTTCTAAATATAATCTAGAAATGTCATTATAAGACAGTATTCTGCACAATTATATATCTTAGACAACAATATAGAGATAGTTAATGAATCTTGACATTTAAAATCCTACAGCAGATAAATGTTATGAACTTAAAGCATTAATCAATAGGTCTCAATTTGATCCCGATGTTAATAATGCATTTTATTTGAGGAGACACATTTACGTTAGAATGGTAGAAATTTTTTCTGTAATCTTCTGTAATACACAAAACAAACATTAAATACGAGAAATGAATCTGTCATTAATTACGCCTATAAAACACAAACCTTATTAGTAACAAGTACAAATGTTGCCGCAATGCAGCAATTGAGAAGCTCCGCGCAAAACAAATGCGCTCATTACAGATGCCTTACCAAATCATTCCGACGCACAAGTCATTTTCTATTTAGATTAAGTACTAGTGTACATTATCAAAGGTCATCCAAGCAAGAAATGCAGCAAGTGACGATGACCTAGTAGGCATCTGATGACCAGATAGATACTCTTATAAACTTTTCAATGGTTAATTGCATTTTACCCGAATTGTACATGTATATCATACTATTATGAATGGGCGGACGAAAGACATTGTTCATCATGAACTTTGGTAGGCTTGCTAGAGATAAGACTATTAATTCTTTGGAACATATAAAACAGTAGTTAAAATGAACAAAGTCTGTTATTTTATTATAATGATTGTACGAAATATACAAACAGAATATAAAAATAGCAATAAAAGGGACTAATATAGTAATAATAAAGTAATATTACATGCATTTTTTCATGTCAAATTAAGTAAAATGGTTTCTTTTAATACCTGGGAGTTAAGATGCAAAAGCTATAAGTCCCAGATAAATACTGGAAGAAGTACACACACTGTAATGAAAAATTGTGATGAATTTCATTTCAAAAAGACCGAATTCAGGAATATTTTTTGTTATACGCGTTAACAACATTAAATATCATGAATAAATTTGCATGGTCTTGTTGATATAGTAAAACATTATTTATCAGTGGAAGACTTCCTGAGTTTCAGACAGATATGAGAAAATTATTAATATCATGTTCATGCGAGTCAAAGATATGGAAGCTTTATGAGGAGTGCTATTTGTTTTTGAACATGTTTGCATTTTATTTCCTGCAACACTCTCTAGTTTGTTGTTTATTACCATAGCGCGAAACATATGACCGTAAATAGATTTTCGGCCTTCCACAAGGTGAATGTCATATCTATTTATAGCTTTCATGTACATTAATAAATACATACATAACCCACTTTGTACTATACAACAATTAGTAATTTCCTGTAGAAAAAACTAATGTAAGAAATAAATTGCCAAATTTAAAGTTTATTTTTTACTTTGTCTTTTATACCGCTTTTATATATGAAATCTGTTCCCGTTCATCCATAAATATGACAATACTACGAATCACCGAATGGGAAACCAATATATGACTTTACATAATAGAAATCGGAAGGAATTTTAGTTTCCGAAATTATTTTTAGCTGTGATTAGGGATTAATTAAAAAAAAATCGGGTCCATGGACAGAAAAAAGTCAACACAAATAGCTCAATAATATTAAATGTTCTTCCTTAATTTTGTTGTTGGTGCTTAATCGATGCAGCGACCAATGAATGATACAACAACAAAAATAATAAAAAATGTAATGTGCAAAATTTT
This sequence comes from Ruditapes philippinarum, assembly GCF_026571515.1. NCBI lineage: Eukaryota > Metazoa > Mollusca > Bivalvia > Venerida > Veneridae > Ruditapes > Ruditapes philippinarum. The sequence goes on from NW_026855353.1 coordinate 215,110, forward strand.
GTCTCTGAATGGTTACAAATTACATCTGATAAAAATAAAATTAATTGAACATTGTCATATAGATTTGATTATAGTAATTGTATTTCTTAATGTTATTATAAAATGAAATTTTCCAAAATGCAATAGCTCTATGAGAAAAGACATGCACGCGGTGCCACTATACTTTTGTTATGCATAGAAGTCCCACATCAAAACTGGCAAACGATAAATAAAAAAGGTATTTGCTCTTTTGGGCAAGATAAATTTCATGAATGCATTTGCTGGCATAATTGCATTAGACATGCATTTTTATTTATGGTGTGTGCATGTATATGAAATATGTGTCAAATAAGCAATAAAACCCCTCTTGCTGGTCAGACAAAGATCTTGGGTGACCAGCAACAATGATATCTTATTCAATTCGAACAACATAATTATATACAGTAAGCATGTACAAAATCACTGATACATTTTGTGTATTGGAAAACAAATCAAGTGAGATTTACAAATAACGATTGTTGTTTTTGGGATTTCTTGGATATTAGAAGGGCTCTTTTTAAGAAACAAGGGAACTCTAAATAATCTATTATTGCATCCTTATCGAAAAACGTTTTCCTGATATTGTTTTCCATTCGCTTCGAAAAACATTTATATAAAGCCGAGCCAGGTTGGACATCCCTGATTCTTCCAAAGTGCATAAAAATAATCACAATGCCTTACGTACGAAAACATCCTTGATGGCAAAAATATGATAATTATAGAATATCATGTTTCAGACATTCTATCGGAAATATATTTTGTTCAGAATATTATTTGCATGATGACAAAATTACAATAAAATGAATAAATATCATATATGTTGAATGGCTATCGTTTAGTTACAAGAGAAAGATATGTGTGGCTCCAATCGGAAAAAAATCTGGAAACAAAGTGATCCCTCAGAAGCATTAATCACAACAAAATTTCAAGAGAATTGCAGAATCGATTTGATTGAGTCTGTACATGAGGGATAATGAATACGATCAACATCCCTCACGCCCCTTAGCACCGGCTTGAGCGGTACTCAATTCTCAACACTTAATAGTGCTGGCATCAATGATCCCGAAAGACCATAAATATATAACAACACTGAAGTGAAGTACGGGGCAACTTTTTACAGCTGCCACACAGCACTTGGCACCTGCTGTTGTGAATTATAAAAATCGGGAAGCAAAGTTCTACGTAAATCTTCTTAAATGTTTAATTTGTTAAAGGAATATTATCACGCAAGCGTTAAAAAAGATAAAACAGTTGTAAATGTTTTGTTTACATGATGATTATGAAAGTATATTTTCAAATTAAAGCAATTTAAACTGCTCAAATTGCATGCATTAGAAAAAAAATATTCATGGTAACTGTTTTGTTTTTAAGGGGAAAGTGATAGAAGAGGCAATCAGATTGTCTTTAAATTAGTTTAGACACGCTATTTGAAAATGTAATGCTGTCACAATGTTTACAGTATCAAATTACAACTATTATTGTAGAAATGAGAAGTGTGCATGACAAATGTTTGCTTGTATAACTTATTGGAAAGGGGCTTGCTTTCGACAAAATGGAATAATATATCATTTTATCAAATTAACGTATGTTAAACACACATGAAATGTTGTGTGTATATTTTTTTATAAAGAGATTCAGTATAAACATTTTGAAAACTACTGATATGACGGTATTGTCGAAGTTGTCATTTTGTATAATTGTTTTCTGACGTGACAATTTAAAATATGAAACTAAAAAAAAATAGAAAGAAAATAATTTCTAGAATTAAACTAATCAACTGATCAGCGCCGTATGAACACATCCTCGGACATTGTTATATTCCAAATTCAGTATTGTCAAGACTGCTTACGCTGGTACTAGAGTGATGACGCTAGCCTTTAATAACATACCGGGCATGACCAGGCTCAATCAATCGAGTCTGGACGTTCTTTACAATGTTTTTTCTTCTCCTTCTCTTTGGTATTTTTTAGTGTTTTTATTACCCAAATAAAGACAGCTTGGATTAGTAATTAAATCGAAAGAAAAAATGAAATTAACATTGTCAGGTACCTGCCAGACAGGTTTTAAATGTATTGGTCATTCACCATCTTGTTATCGGCATGTGGCAGTGATTTGTATTCATTTAGTCAGCTGAGTATGGGTCAAAATCACCTGAATTTACTAAATAATATTACTAAATACATTAAGTTGGACCACTCACAACCGTCAGTAGCATCTGACACACGCAAAATTCCAATTTCAAACCTTTCCACGGTCTTTAGATTACTTTCTACGCCATTGTCAATCAGCTGTTCGATATTTTGTAACGAGTCTTCTGATTGGCAATAGCAACGAAAACCGCAACGTTTCACACAAGATGCCTCATGGCGTAGAAAGCGATTGAAAGACCGTGTAAATGTTTGAAACTCGAATCTCGTGTGTATTAGATGCTACTGACGGTTGTGAGTGGTCCAGCTTAATGTATTTAGTAATATTATTTAGTAAATTCAAGTAATTTTGACCCGTAGTCAGCTGACATACATGTATTAGTCTATGTTTACGTACCTTTCCGGCCTTCTCTTAACTTATAGTATATTTTTAAAGGGGGTCATTATTTACATTTTGTTTTTGTTTTTTTGACACTTTTAAGATGAACACAGGTTTTTTTATCAATCTGGTCATATTTTTTCTTCCCAGGTCCGATACTCGTGCCTGTGGTATCAGAATATATCATGAATATTAAAATTAAAGTATGAATTTTTTTTATTTGAGTGTTAACAGAAGCAAAATATAGAAAAAGAGTGACACTTTTTTATAACTTAAATTGAGGGATTTATTGCGATATATCTATTATCGATGTAATATCTCCGTGATGATTCTTTAGATAAAAATTCTAACAACAGCTGAGAATATTAGAATTTCTACACAAATATACATAGACATAATCCCTTTAACTCCTACAATAAAATTTAAAATGTTATGTAGAAACATGCTTTTCGGATTTTTCCTTTAGACCGTCAGTTAAACAGATTCATCCTAATTTTCATGAAAATTTTGAAAATGTATTTAAAGGTAAAAAATTGTGAAACAAAGAAAGTACTTGACACATTACAATCGGCACTTAAAATCCACGTAAAATATCAAAAAGAGGTCAAAATATGCATAAATAGCCCCTACTGCGTTAGTAACGCAGTAAAAATATGGTAATAAATACTAAAAAATACAGTCATTAATTGCACATAAGATATAAATTATCACTTCAATCTTTAATTTGTTTACTTTTCTCAAAGTTTTAGTATGTTTTTTCCAAGTTTAATTTTCTTGAAATATTTTGGGTCATCTGGAGGCATGCAGCTTTAAGTCATAAATTGCTTCATGGTTTCAAGGTGATTACATATACGCGTATGGGGACAAGACATTTGAAAAGTTTAATAGACATGAAAATGTAACATAACAGTCACTCATTGTGTCTCCACTTTATTATTTATGGTAATTTTCACTTTTATTTGAGGTCCTTGACATTTTTGAAATAATTGAATTTTCTATAAAACAGAAAAACCCTTTACAGTGTTGTTCTGATTAAAAACAAAGAATAATATAATGCATAACAAATAATTATGAAAATGATTAAACTTTGAAAAAGGAAATATCAACAGATGTTAAGCAAACTCTGGTTGAATTTACGCAACAATATGGATAAACTATGTACAAATCACAAACAGTAAACGATTTTGTTCAAAATTACAACTATTTGTATATCTTAAATTTAACCACATTTGAACGAGTGTCCGCGATTTTTTAAACTTTAATACATAGCAATCACACATATTTATTTTAAACGTCAATGAACTTTAGTTTTCAGTCGCATATGTCTAGTCTTATTGTAAGTGATATTATGTTGCATTCCCCATATGGAATTTAATTATGCAAGAAAACAAAGTTATAATCACACACACTCTCTGAACCGAGACACACACTTTTGACACTTAGAAAATCGGTGAGATATTTATCTAATACAGCCACGTTTAAATACATAATCTCAACTAGCAATTATCTTAATGAATGAACATCTTGCATACATATCGTTGTCAAAAATGTAATAAATAAAGATATCCGTGAGAATAAAATAGAAACATAACGAACGCCCAAAAAGGCAAAATTGAAAGTGTTACAGACTCGGTTTGATTAAGACTTTTCATGGACTGAAAGTGCAAACTACCATCTAGCACCCTAGCACAGGTTTTAGCAGAATTTTACACTTATACATGAAAAAATGACATTTGGAATCAAGAAACATCCGCAAAGGTGTATTAACGGGGGTTATAATGGAACCTTCAATGTGACACGTTTGTGTCATTCCATGAAAAACAGCGTATGGGCACCACGCAAAAACATGCACGTTTCCTAAACGTGTTATGGAAATTAAATTTTAGTATACATGTTACAATAATTGTTATGTACTGCACATTAAATTTATGTAGTATATATATACCTTTATATCTTTATTCATTGAAATAATGAAAAGAAATTGATGTGTGGATGTTATTTTGAAGTGTGATCATTTATTAACATACACAAGGAGACATTTGTGAATAATAAGTGGGTATGGCTTATCAGATAAGCTGATGAAATTTCTGAGGAACTATTTAATTTTTGAATATGAAATGAATGTATGTAGTCGAACTTAAATCATAAACAATATTGATATTCGGAGATTTATTTTTACTGTTAATATAATTCAAAGTTTGTCATAAAACTGCATTTGCTATTTTATTTCAGTTGAGGATTGTAAGAAATATTTTTCGATTTGTGAGAAATATTTTTCTCACAGTTATGTGTTTGTTTATGCCAACTAATTATCATCGGTTGGATAATAACATTTGTTCAGGCTAGACAGTGTTGTAATATAAACAGAAATATGCATTAAAACAAATAACACTGTGTTCTTTATTGAGAAGTTACAGCATTTTAAGATTTTTTTGCAAGTCAATAAAGATATGTTACATTCTAACATGTCTGACTTTTCCCCCTGAACGCATAAGCCTTTATGCACTCAAACATGCATGCATTTTTAGTATCTAATACATTTATAATACAGTGTGTTAAAGTTGAGCGTATTTAATTATCGTCCGGCGTCCATCCGCCTGTCCGTCTTCAGCACATCTAATATTTTATATGGCGTCCGAAGTCTTCCTTTCCTTATATATTTACGCGCATATAATGGTAAATCTTGAAAATTACCAAGTCAAACCCTATCTTTCAGATTCGTATATTATTTTAGAGAAATGATTTTCTGATAACATTCTTCCAAGATAGTACAAATATATATGTTTTTTAAAACATGGCCGCTATGGAGCATGCTTTTATATATATCATTGTTAATACTGAAGTTCAGTTCAGTTCAGTTAGATTTTGTCTTTTTTTCCAAAAGCTATCAAAACGTGACCAGCTATAATTTTATAAAAAATGGTTCTTAGATGCTGACTACAATAATTTCTCAAATTCTTTTGATTGGTAAAAATAACATCAAATTTATAGGATAGGAACTGGTGATCAATAAGGGCAATCACGCTGTAATTATACATTTGTATATGAACATTTATATAAAATACATAAAGGATTAAAGTTCGTTATAATTGTATTAAATATAAAGTAATACAGTATACTAATAGTCTATCACTTTTTAGAAAAAAAAGCGTTGATATTATCACACAATTCAAACTTTACAACATTACCATTATGCTCTGTATTTGTGTACATGTACATGTATATTTATGTAAAATATATATACAAACATGTATTTATGTTTGAATGCCGATAAATTGACAGATACATACTATATTTTAATGGTACACATATATAATACAAACATTCTTGTTCGAGACAACCATGTCAGAATCAGTTTGTCAGTTTTCAGACAAATTGTAAACACGTTTTTAATTAAATTTTGAACCTACTGAATTGATCGTGTATTGATGTACGTACTTTTGTAAATACGATAAAGACACGTTTAAATGACAATGTATTTAGTTGATTATTCAAATGAATGTTTTTTCAAGATGATGGGGGTCACTCACACCTGTGACAATATTTATTGAAAAACATTCCGTGTCAATCACGTATGAACATGTCAGTTGTAATAATTGGTACTCTCTCCTGGTATATATAATAACCTCTTAGGGTGTTTATTTGTTATTATAGGCGCTTCAGTTTATACTCGATGAAAGGACGAATAATGCAATGCTTGGATTAATGGTATAATCAAATACAACATACTATCTAAAAAGTAAATAATATGAAGTATTTGACAGTAATTGGTACAACATTTAAGACCATTGCTTATATAAAATGCTTAATTGTAACGATAAAACACATAGTATAATTAGCTGTAAAGTACTGATACTCAGCAACCGTATTTGTAGCATTTAATTCGGATAATAAAATTATATTTTTGTAAGTTTTTATTTAACAAGATAACTTCGTTGTTTTTCATCCTTAACAAATCATTGACGTGCAGTGTCTTTGAATTTTTAAATCCTCATGGAAACATTCTACATATCATACGTTAAAATATGTACAACACAATTGACAACACTCATGTAAAAAAATAAATCAGATTTATTTCATATTCGTTCTTGTATTTCTAGAAATGTCCCCTTATTAAATCTACCACTTTCTCTTAAGATTGTTTAGCACTTCCTAGAAAGAGTATTCAATTCAATTCAGATCATATTAATATAATAATTTATGCAAGATTGTAATAATAATATTATTCATAATTATTGAATTTCATTATGTTTGAAGTCGGTACCATTATTGTGGCGATGGCAAAACTAGAAAAACCTCTCGTGCCGTTTTAATATCATGTTATGGTACGAACTGTGTTTGATCTTTGTCACTCTAAAATTTAAGGGAGTTTTATAGTCGATATGTTATAAATTGTATATGTTAATGTGCACATAGACTGCTATCGCAAGTTAAATTGAAATCTCAAATAATAACAGTTAATTACAGAGAGTGTATTTATTATAAAAAATATTGTTAATTAGATAAAAAAAAATTGCATGATTTTTAACCTGGCCTTGTTGTATTATGTTTTTTTTAACTTCCTCGGAAAAAAATAGAATTTGCGTCCATGAAAATCAATAAATATACACAAGTGTATAAATGTTTTATATTATGTTGTGTGAAAAATGCTTCCAATAAATACATATAATTATCATTAAGCATAACATTTTCTATTATCTTTTATGACATCTATTACATTTTACTGAAAACTTTTTAAACGAAACAACCATATTGTTCGCAGTAAATCAAATTTAGGTACACATCTAGTGTTATAAACCTATGCGAATAAACGAGAGAAAAGAGAAAAAGTAAAACAAACACAAAAACTGAAGTGAGAATACTATCTAATGATATTAATTAAAACTGGTAATATACAGAAAACAGTAGATGATTAAGTGATGTCTTAATGATTTATTTCGTATTTATTCATTATCATTATAAAACGATAAGGCAATCAGGAAATATTACTCAATCGGCTGTCAAACTGGTATTAAACAGCCATCAATGCTGAACAAAATAATGATGTAAGAATTTGATTAAATAAGTTATTTTCCGTATTCCATAAACACATAATTAATTAGTTCAGTGTATCCTTATAAATTGTACAATGAAAGGGCTGTTATACAAATAGTCTTAAGCAACAAGAATTATTTAGAGGTATTAACCGTAATTTATAGCAATAAACTCTACACCATTTTGTTTTCATTTATGACATTTTTGCCAAATAAATCATCTACTGTGTCGTAATTACGTGAGAAAACATTTGTCCTTGAATGTCTGTCTGGGGTTTTAAAATATTGCAATTTTGTGTAATGAAACGGTTGTCTTACAGCTTAAAATAAAACATGTTCAATTGGTACGCTTAAGAAAACAAATAACACGTTAATCCATTCTTCTGTACCCCATACAAAGTAAAAGTCGTTTTACACAGCAAACAACAAAGTCACATTGACAAGTTTTAAATGAACAGATATGCAGGAAACTGTATTTGCAGAACTGACGTCTTTCAATTCCTTTTAATTTTTACTTCTCAGCATGATTCATACATGTATGTTTTACAATACATTACATTAAATGCGAATTAAAGTAAGAACTACTGGGAAGAAAACGAAAAGACAAAAGCCGTTTTATAAACTGTCAATTCAATTAATCAGTATTTTGTTCTCTTTTCTCTCTCTGACGACAACATGAATATCAAGACCCACGTGGTAAACTTATCAAACTTTATGTTAATAATAAATTTGAAATTATTCATAAACCAAAAAATTTAAAATTTAATTTATAAAAGTATTTAATGTACATTTTGAATGCGTTTGGAATTATTTATTTCGTGCCCCAGCTGCTAAAACTCACCACAGAAATGGATAGCATTCCTGGTGCTACAGAGACTGACCTTTTGCATTAGAACATCATTTTAGTTCTTATGTATCAATTAAGGAGCTTCCGTTTCGACATTGACGACTGAACCGAACTAATTCAAGAGCCGTTGAGTTAACATTTTATATGATTAAGAAATCAATGGCATATAAACAATGATCCTCACAAAAAAGAAAGTGTTTTCTATGATGATAATTTAAAGAATGATGATTACGATGTCCAATTGGCCAATAAAATGTGGTCAATAAATATTTTGTTGTTCATAATGTTGTTGCTCATAATAAACAATATTGCTCAATACAAATGAATAGATGTGTTTATGTATAAACATCTTCTTTCCTTTTATATAGTTTTCAAGCAAGACACGAAACTCAAAAATGATTCTTTGCAAAAGCAAAAATACGTGCTTTTTGTCCTTTAATATCCTTGGCATTTTCGACGATGCTTCTGTGTATATTTCACTATCATATGAATGCTACAACACGCATGATTCTGTTTGTTTTCATCATCATTATGCCAAACACTTAAAACTGTTCATTCTTTCATTGTCAAGTTGAGCTGAATTGACTTTGTACTTCAAAAGATTGACTGTTATAATGTAGATTGACCATCACTGATCATTTAAAATGTTAAGGATAAAATATAAATCTGCCTTAATTTAAAAGACTGCCGAACTCTTCTTATAAATTGAACGCTACAGGTAAATTCTGATGGATATTTATAGAAATTTCCTTGGACCACTTGAGTTACTTATCGTTTAGAACTAATATGCAAAATGTAAACGTATTAATTTTGACTTTTACTAGTAAACTCACTATATACCCTCAGACGGACATAATGTCACTTTAAAAGTGTGGCGCATACTGTGAAATGATTGTCACTGATTTAGTTTGTTACACAATTATTAAAATAAATTCTTACTCAGTCATAGGCTTGTACAACTAGTTGTTTTAATACTATCATTTATGTATTAGTTATTAATATAACATTTAATATGAACTATTCAAGGTATGTAAATACATTTTTGTATATCACAGTGTAAGACAAATAAAGATAGGTCCCAAGTGTGCAATAAAAACATTAAGAACGGCATCATGAATACAAGATTACTTTTTACAATATTCGGTATTCTCAGATTAAATCATATAAATAAAATTGTAGGCAGCACCTTAAACATGCCTGCAAAAACATTTAAATAATGTTAAATGTGTTATAAATCAAGGAAAAACGCAGTTTTGCTAAAATTAATGTTTTGTGGTTCTACTTTTTCTTACCTTTGAATTAGTTAAACGAATGCAGATTTAGAAATAAGTGGGCGAAATGAATGTGGTTAGATATACAGGTATATGGGTCGGTAAAAAGTAAAAAAAAATATGATATTGTAAAACACGGAAATGTAGCAGGAAGTAATCTGTTGATATGACCACAATCTTCCAATAAATGTCTTGTCTGCTTGTGGCTGAGTGGAAAGTGATTATGACCGATTATGTCATGAAACTATGGTGGTTCTTGCGTTTTGGCCAAACTAAATAGTTAACTGTCATTCATAACAAAGATCGCATACGTGTTAAATGGTTTAAAAACTAATATAATATTTTCCAAAGGCATTGCCGATATCTTCAGTTCATGTTCACTTCTATAGTTCACTATAAACTATTTACATAATTACTTCTGTAAATATTATATATATACTATTTCAGAACCTGTTTTGTCCAGAATCATGCTGTATAATTCATCGCAAGAACAAAGAACGTTTGGTTTACGTCCGTCCGTTCGCCTGCATTCGGATATACGACTCTTTATCACGTCAGTATACTAAATGGAGAATGTTGCAAAACGTTCATCGAATATGAAACGTTTGCTTATTTCAAGAATTGCTAATTCAGAATCAAGATTAGCAATGCTTTTTTTTCTCCAATCTGACTTTCATTTGAGTGATTCAGTAAAATTTCAAGAATTGGTTGTTGAAAAGTTAAATATACCAGTTATCTAAAGAATTTTAGTCCTATAAAGGGAACACACTTTAAATGGAATTCCATGACATTTTGAATGCTGAACAAGGATAAAATACTAAACATATGTCGATGTGTGTAAGACTTTGTTTTTTAAAATATTGAATTCCAAATAAGCTTTGTTGAATGACCGCGAGTTAAATAAAAATATTAAAAATGTTCCAATTAAATTGCTTTTAGTTTAAAGTACACTTGTAACCTGCCAATAAATAACTCCTTACTTGAACAGAATTCCAGAACATTTTTATGGTTAATGTCTGCCGGTATATGAAATAGACTAGATCTACTACAGAACGTTTGCCGTCTTACTCTCTAAGCATTTACAATTGTAAACAAGACTATGAACAGTATTTCTTTGTATGGTATTAAAAAATATGTCACATAGCTAACAAGCCGACATCCAAATCATTTTGGTGAACAAAAAAATACAAAATTAATTTAGAGCTATGCGATATTTACGTACCTTTACCAATAATGCAATTTTCTTTTTAAAATGACGATTCTCCTTTATCTTTTTATCTATGTTTTGTTGCTAATGATTTAGATTACGAAATGCACACAAGTGTAGTACATTGTATTTAGAATTGGAGCATTATTCGTTGTAGTACGAGTTCAACTAAATAATGTTTTATTATCTTCCAATTTCGCATGAATTATATTGTCATATTGATAAGTAAAACATGGAAAACTTGTTGCTGTGATATTCGGTAGTAGTGAGAATCTCACTAAAACACACAGTATTTGAATATTGAGCATTGTTTCAACGTTTAAGCGAATAAACCTATAGATGATCTAAACAGGAGACCACTTTAAAACTTGAAAGTATACATGTATTACGTTCCATAAGACTAACCATAACTTTAGTTAAAAATGGAGTATGTTAAAACCCAAACGGATTTTAGCTGGAATTTTGAAGCATGTTCGTTTTAGGTAACAAGAGTGTAATATGAAGCCCAACTTTAAATGTGAAATTTGATTCAGTTTAGGATCTTACCTTATAACACGTTACCATAAACTTAAATTCAATACAACTTGCTATAATGATGAATAGCAAAAACTTTCTATATCTATGTGTATCCAATGTCCCTACATAGGGGAGAATATTTTAACCATTTTGTCCCTGATTATTGTTTAGAGCAAGAAAATTCCTTAAATTTTAAACAAAGAGTGCATAACAAATCATGGACGAGTTCATACTTACGCTATTCAAAATGTTGCTGATTAAACATTGTCTTGTCCAAGAATAAATCAAATTCATTTATGTCTAATGTCTATCAATTACAAAGTGTTTTAAATTTTCAAAGTCAGTATTTTGACATTGATGGTCAATGTCATGAATTTTCGACATTTTTTGCCAAAAATGTTGGCTTGCTCAAGCATAAATCAAATATTTCAATTGCCAAATTAAATATTAAAATATAACATAAGCCAACTATGCCATTTATATTCTATGAAAAAATTTATTGTTAGAAATATTTTGACGTTTACGTTAAAGCTGATTTTATTGGTTTAATTGTTTGTGAAAACCTTATGTTAAAATGGTTGCTAAATTTTTCAATTTATGCCATGTAAAGCAGTTTGACACTTGTTGATACAATATTTTGGAATTTACTCCGTTGTCATTTGAAATTGCTAACAATTTTAACAATAAGAAACGGTCACAATTCGGTCTATATTTTACTCAGAGAAATTACTAGTTTGCAAAACATATCTGTCACACCATAACACGAAACAATATACTTCACTTTAATTTCTTAACTAATTATTTGTTTTCTTGAGCAAGAACCTTTACATTTATTGCTTAGTACTGTATGTGTCCAGCAACAGATTCTAGAATATTTCAATAAACTTAAACCTTCCAACACAATCGGACTAAAACAATTGTATATATAAACTAATTACTTAACAGTGAACACTAATGATACTAAAGATATTGGTGGTTTATACTGTTTAAATAATTCTTAGGGTAGCAGTTTACCAATTTACGAAAATTTTACGCAAAGCTGAATGAATAGTCACTTGCACAATTGATAAAGACATTTATATTATGTCAACAACACATACAAAAATGACGTCATGCTAATTTGTTACATCAAATGTTAACAATTTTCAGTTTATCCTGTATTTACTAGTTATATATAAGAGTACAAATTTTGAATACACTTAACGCACTCCCAATATAGAATAATGGATGACAAAAAACCAAAGTCCCAGCTGATGCACATATCACGAAATGTGCGTGTAAAACATGAGAGATGGTATTATTAACTACATCTTTTTTGATGCAATTACCATGCACTTAGCGTGCAAAATATAATTGTATGCGATTAGAGAATGCACTTTTTATTAAAAACTATGAGTTGTTCGCATGTGCCGAGAGATTGAATGAGTTATTTTTCATGAGAGTATTTTGGCTTATGAATTTATGACCATGTAAACTGCCTGTTTCACACAAGTCTCATACTTTATGTTAATAACATGTTGTTGACATGTGTGGCAGGAACATAGAAAGTTTTGAAAATTCAATTCAATTTTAAGCTAAAAGATAATAATAAAATTTGCGATTTGCAATTAAAAAGGACATTTGCGAGGATGCAAAGGGAAAGAGATTGGTAAACACGGATGAGAAAATATAAAAAAGAATCATCCAAATATCTCACTACATGAAACATAAAGTATTAGTTAAATGTTATTTAAAGGTGCTTATTATATAGTGCAGGGAAACAAATTTCATTTCAATTAATGAGATATAAGATAAGGTATAACATTTCGTAAAGAATCACAGTTTAATATCAGCTCAAAAATGAACACTACCTTGTGAATTAAACAGAAAGTACGCTCTGAACGCACACACCCTCAACAAGACATACATGACTTTTTTATGTTTCTACATGAGCATTTCGATGTTTTACTTATTTCACCTTTTGTAACCGTGACAACTGTTAGAAATTTTAACTTGGCGGGGATTCATTTTATTTACACTGTCTCGTTTATAGGAACATGGTGGGGCTAAGAGTGAGGTTTGGTGCACCATTAACCGGTTTAAACTCCCCAGCAGTATTTATGCTGCTGACCGTTTCAAGGCGGCGCCCTTCTGTGTTCCTCAGTTGTTTGTCTATGTTGTTTTATACTGTTTCGGTGACACTTTTGTGTCTCATGTTGTTTTCTCGTCTACGGTAAGTATCTTCCCCTTTGCCCCTAGTTTTTATTTATCCCCCCCTCCCCGGGTCTCATGTCCCCTTCCCCTGTGCCTTTTGACTTTATGCAATTGTTTCCAGTGGTAGACAATATACTGCGTTTTATTGTGATAGAATTAATTTTTTTGTGTTCGCTATTGTGGAAACTTGTTTAACAAAATGCTAATATTTATAAACATTTCAACAGTTAAGGTATATTGTCAAATATAGTAGACTTTCGAGGAAAAAAGAAAAAGACTTTTATGTTTTTGCTTTTAAAGAATAAAATACATAAGATTTATACAGATAAATCAAAGGAGAAGAAAACATGCAGTTTATTATAGCAATGTCATTACTGTTTGTTTATTAGAGTATTAATTTTATTTACATGTATAAACATACAACAAAATAATCCAAACAAATCGTAACTCATTATCTTGTAATCTTTGACATGAAATATATGTACTAATAATATATCATTATTATAATTATGAATTTTATAAGCATTTCAATGTCCTATCATAGTTAATGAAATGAAATATGTGAAGGCTGATTGATAAATACGCGGAATCCTCCACCAAAAATTTATTTATTCATCAAATAGAGAAAAATAAAGAATCCTTAAAGTACGCACAAAATGACAATACTGAAAATGTCGCAGACTCTCGGTTTGATTGAGCCTGTTCATAATTAGTAATGCAATGTGCAAGGCACCTTCCACCTCTCCACTAGTACCGGCTTAAGCAAAATACAACATTCAATATGAAAATAATTTTTAATGGTAAAATATTGAAGTTTGAATCATCCACAGATGTGTTCATACGGCGGTTATCATGGAACATTCAATGTGACACGTTAGTGCAATTCCATGAAAAACGGCGTATGGTCCCAAAGTAAAAGAATGCGTGTGCCTTAAATGAGAAACTTAAAAGAGAAGGATAATAGTTCTGTTGTGAGATCAGTTAAGATACAAATTCTTTTGTTAAATTAATTTTCATACGTCACAATTTGCTTTAATGTGTAGTGATGACAAAAATACTTTACTTAATATAGCAAAGTTTGTTAAAGCAAAAATGCTGAACGTGCATTCAGTAATTTTCCCAATTTACTTATTTACTTCTTTGCTGTGTTTGTATTATAACTTGTTATTTGTTTGTTCACTCTTATGTCCTTAAGGGCCATGAAATTTGTTTTATAAGTAAATTGATGAAAAAAATGTTTTGTTTATTAAAACACGCTAATTTTTACAAATACATGTATAATTAATGCATCTAAATTAGCTGATGTCCACTACAAATGTTACGAAAATGTTTACTGTTTAGGAATGATGTTAAAAATATTTCACGTCATAGCTTCTAAACGGCGCACGGCTTCAGTAAATGACATTGAAATGAGAAACTGAAAGTTTTACCGGAATAAACGCTAAAACAATACAACCAAGATACTTTAACAACATTTGGATACAAATGACTAGAGCGATTTAAAATGGTGCCACTGAAGTAAAGGTCGAACGACATCATAAGTCAATGTTGAAACACAGCTTTAGTTAAGGAACTGTTATGTAATGACGGACTGTGTACGGTGAGAGATATTGCAGAGCAACTAATGCTCGCAAGATATAGGTACATTTACAGGTACATAAATAGTGAGCGGCCGCAGGAGGTGATTACCTCGGGAAAGTTAACCGGACACTATTCATGAAGTTAAGGTAACGTTAGCGTGACCAAACCCTGACGTCTTCGTGATTCAAATACCTATTGTTAAATGTTCAATTAAAATGTCATTGTTCAAATCACCTAAATGATATTTGAGCTCTTTTTCAAATAAACATATCTCTTGAGGTAATTTGTTATTTCGATTTCTACACCAGATTTCATGAACAAAGCAATTCTGTGAACGTAAGCAGCTTTTGTTTGCATTTTTTAGGATTTCAATTGGTTCTTTTTATTGTTTTGTTTTGTTCGTGACGTTTAGAAATCGAATTTCCATAAATTTCTCGGCCAGAGTTGCATCAACAGTATTTTCTTCAGTTGGCGTTTACGTCGCACTAACAAAGCATATGTCATATGGGGACGTTCCAGCTTTAAGGCAGGAAGAAGACCTCAGGTGTTCTTTCGTGTAATAGTTTAGCCACGAACGGGTACCTGAGAAGAATCACCGACGTTCCGTCACCTAGCTGTTTAGCTTCCTCATATGAAAGAATCAAAATTACCATCGGGATTCGAACCTACAGTGGTGAGGGGCAAGTTGGTAGTAGACAACGAACTTACCCACTCAACCATGGACGCCCAAGTTGTAACGATTTGTTTTGCTTTCGTACTTTATGTTCATGCAAATTTTACTGTTATTTCAGCAACATTCAGCTGAATTTCTATATGTAATTTGATCATACTGCTGTAAAATTTCAGCTTTTCACTTGTCAATATAGGTTACCATATTTACGCTTTAACGTTCCGTACTTGCACTTAAATACAGTCTTTTTAGTCAATTAACCCTAAGGAGGAAGCATTACCTCTTGACTTCAATGAATAATCTTTCATTTGAACGACATGTCGTGTTTTGTATCATACTGAGATTTATGTTGAGAGTTGTCCAATTTATTTACCCACCTTCTCCTCATTTCTAGTTGAATGACCCCAATATATTGTGCGTCTACAACAAATTATCGCCATTATGTTATGTTTTTGCTCAGAAAATATGAAAAACAATATCAACAAGGAAGGGTGTGGCATATAATGAACGCCCACGCAACCAAGCAACAAAGGACTACCGGCAATGCGCCCAGCAGGACACTTAACAAAAACAGTACAAGGCACAACGCAAAACACATTTGTTAAGCAATTTGAGGGGTGAAAGTGAAATCGTTTTAAGTGCATTTTACAAAATTTACAAGAGAAGCAATAAGCTGTCTAAAATTTTGGAAATGAGAAATTATTATTATTACTGCAGTTACAAGAAAACAAGGTTGTGATTTGAAAACTTAAATAATTTTATTACATTCTCTTTTAAATTCAAAAGTCAATTAACATACAAGTATTGTACAAAACACTGATAGGAAACAAAACTGATAGCTTGCCCTGAAAATTGTGTTCTATAATAGATAAAATTAAATGACTGTAGACTCAATACTGAATTACTTGAAACAGTTAAATAAAATTATATTATGCCAGCCTATATTAAGAGATTAATTCACGGCAGAGAAGGACCGGAAGGTATTTATCGCCCTGCAAAATAAAATCTGGCACCGAGGGCTTAAAATACCCAATATATAAGAGTCCCATGGTGCTTCACCTTCATTTACATTACTCAATATTTTGAGCTTTTCTTACTTCATCATACCAAGATGATTATCCGGGCATCAAAAGCTCTATCCGTTTTAACAATCTTGTATCATAGTTTGGGGATCTTTCTGTTGAAAATGTGTCAGGGTTAAATCGTATACATATACATGCACAGTGCGTTAACATGAGTGCAGGTATTTGTTACCCGCACTCCAGAGCATGCCCATTGATTGGCTCATTTTTGCTTGGGTTTACTTATTGTGACGGAAGAGAAAGGGAATGCGACAGAAATATCATATTCAGCTGCTCGTTCATTGGTTACTTTTTCCCGGGGTTTCATATTGTGACAACAGGGAACGTGTTTTTACGTTTGACTATGATACAAAAGAGAAAGAACATCAAAACACTCGGAAATCTGATTAATACTCTTGGGCTACGCCCCCTTGTACAACTCAGATAGCCTCGTGTTTCGTTGCTCTTTCTATTACTTAATTATCTCACTATCAAAAGTAGTCTCACCTTCAAGCACATCACCTGATATCGTATTATCAAAAGCTTCTTCTTCAATTAAATTCCAAGATTTATTACAGTCAGCTTAAAATATGATAAACAAGATCAACAAGGAAAGGCGGCGTTCAATGAACGCAACCCCATATGACCCAGCAATAAGAACCAGTGGCAAGGAGCCCAGGCGGACCCCAAACAAAAACAGGACAGGGCAAAGAAACCTCACTTTCAGTAACGTTGTCAGATTCCTTGCAGGCCTCCAATATCATCAATATAAAGTAGTGCGTGATCATTACTGAACCTGCATATTTTTGAAAGATGATTTAATTACCGTACCACGTAAATACTAAAACTATAAACACACTGGTGACACTTTCTAAACAGTGCACAAATAATTTTATTCAAACGTGACTTTCGAAGACTATTTAATAAATCATATTGTTTGTTTGCCTCTCCACTGGTCCTTCATGCATTCCTTTTTTGTTTTCACTTCTCGACCTTTTTCTTATTTTAGTCGATTACTTACCCTTACACATTTCCTTATTAAAAATATCAGCTCACGTTTATTTTTTCCGCCCCTGCACTTTTCAGTCCCCAATGCTGAGTTCTTTAAGCTGTTGATTTTTTTCTATTAGTTAATGCTATCGGAAATTGTGACAACACTTCTGTGTTGATCATTTAAGTAACTATGTACTTATATTTTTCACACACGGGTTAGTATAAATAAACAAAACGCTCATTTTGTAAGGTCAATGATTTGAATAATGAAAACTCGCAAATGACAGCATGTAATGTAAATTTACACCAAAACCTCGAGCTAAGCTTGATTAAATTCATCAAAACATAAAGTAATACAGGCCGTTCCTATGGGTTTATTTGTGAGTATAGTAAATTAAATAATTATCGTCCTTTCGATGATTTCCCTTATTAAACCATTGCTCCTTTTAATGTCCCCTAATTGTGTTCATCGTATTGCCGGTGGTTCCGGGTGGCATGGTATAATTTTGGGCTGCGTGCAATGAACGTCGTTCGCCTTTGTTGATCTTTGCTTTTCCTATTGTTTATGTACCAAGATAGATGGAAAATCCTCTAGGACAAACTACAATATATTTGATAACGTTAAGACGTAACGTAGGACTCAGTTTCATTTTATAGTTATTTTTCAAGGAATAAAACAATTTGAAACTAATAAACTCGCATATTAATTTAATCATTTTTTAGAATGCTAAAACAATTTTTGGCAACAAATTGATGCGTTCTCCGAAGAAAGAGCGCGGTAACCATTATAAGTAAAGAGCCACATTAATTTTATACAGCAAAATTTAAAAATGTTGCATGCTCGGCTATTAGCTTATGCCCCCTAACAGTGCTTTAAGCATTTCTCAGCACACGAGTTTTTAATAAATAATTCTTAACAGTTCATACGGGGTCGATTACACCAAAAGGTTGTTGACATAAAAGTATTCATTTATATACGTTAATGAATAAAAAATAATTGACAAAAGAGTCATTATTTTACTACAGCTAACATTCATAATCCTTTTCCCAATAATAATGATAAAATGGACAAAAACATGTGACAAACGGTCAACGGAAGATTAACTGAGGATTAACATTTTATCAATAGAACATAATTTTATACCGTTATTGCTACTGTTCCCTATGCGATGATAAGAGGAGTGTCAATATTTACCCATGTACTAGCATAATGTATTTTGACTGATTGAAGATAAAATAGCAAGTGTGAATATTGATTGTACGTCTATGGAAAAAAGTATTTAAGATGCATGCTATATGCTGTTTACCAATATAATTTAACAGTCAATTTTGTAAAGCGGATATTTATATTGCATGTTAGATCGAAATGTGCTTAGACGTTAAGACAACATCCTATACTTTAATGTAAGGAGTAGTCACAAGTGAGAAATATAGCAGCTGGTGTTCGCGAGTGAAATGTCATTTGATCATACATGCAAAGAAGAAATATATTTGCCCTTGATACCATGCTTTTTACTGATTTCATTCGCTTAACGTCAATCGATTTTCTCCATGGCGTCAACAAATCAGGACGCCACAATGGTCTTGTTGCAAAGTAATTTTGTGATGTTTCCCGAACTTGTATTAGTATTGGTGCAACTATTGATGGTCTGTCATTTTACTTACGGCATAGTATATTCTTGACACAATTTACATTATTGCATATATAAATACGCAATTAACTATCGTTCGACTATATTAAAGTAAAATTATGTTCATTGTGAATTTATTGAGAGCATTTTCTGAAATCATTTAAATATAAACTCATTGTCTACTAAAAAGCTTGTAATCGATTATTTCATTCGTATTTCTTCGTCATTCCTAATAATAGGCATTAATATAAATGAAAAATGAATGTAGAAATCATGTCAAATACATTGCATTTTAATTAAGCATAATACTTTAAATGAAGCAGTAGCTATCGGCTAACGAAAGACAACAAATGGAAACAGTATAGTTGTCCTAAAAAATGTGTGCCCGGTAGGTTAATGACATTATCAATCCTAGGGATAATATAACATAAATCTCTCGAAAGGAGTATTAACTAGATAAATCATATGTGACCCAAAGGACTTATGTATTAAAAATATATTAGTTTTATTAAGACAAATGCCTGTTCTGGTATTTATACTGACCATCAAAACACTCCCTTGTCCGAACGCTTTAGTGTAAGCATTTGCAGTTAAACATGTAATATCTCTGGTCTTTTCTGATTAAAGCTTATTGACATAGAAACTATTCCTTTAATAAGCAAACACATTTTAAATTAGCATTGTTTCATACCTAGCGTTTTGTAGTTTTTTTTTTCGTATAACTGAAAAATGATAAATAAGACATTAGTAAACAAGATACCTGATAAACATATACTGCGACTGATTTATTTATATTTTGTATCAATGCCTAATTTGATGTAATCAACCTTTTTATTTTATGCCACAGTTTTTATAAATGATCTGATACGTACCATTATAAACTGCCCGGGGTATTGAACCCAATAAGAAAAACTTTCAGTTTAAAAAAAAGAATTAGTATAAAAATCAAAAATATGCTTTTTTCTTTTTTACTTTTAAGGGTTAAAAAATGAATAGTTTATATTTCCAAAGACTGACTAAAAAAAAAAGAATGAACCCAAAAACTGATAAAGAAAAGTATAACAAATAAAAAACCAAACTTAGGAAAAAAAACACTGCCTCACTTTTTTTTAAAAAAAGGGACAATTTTCGATACTTTAAGGGGTTTTTGCTAAAAATTTCCCCTTTGGGCATGTGTAAATTTAAGATTTTTTTATAAAAAATTTTAAAATTTACCACAATTTTTGACAAAAATTCAAGTTTTTTTGAATTGCATGTGTTCTATTTCCAAAAGGGAAAGCCCCTTTAAAAGTTAGGAAAAATAGGTTAAAATTTTCCCAAATTTCCAAATGAAAAAGATTGGGGTTAAAAAAGGGCTTGCTCGAAGCTATTTTTCATTCAAAAATTATTCATCCCCAAATTTTTAAAAGAACATACATACAAAAACAAGTTTCTTTAAAACATTTAATACAATCAATTCGTTTTTCTTTTTTTAATAATTTTTTTTTCAAGATTTTTTTTTTATAAATTAACGGAGAAAAAAATTAATTTTAAGCGCCCCATTACATGTCAAAAAACTCCCCTTTGGGAAGAAATTTCAATTTAAAACATGTTTTCTTTCCCTTCTAATCCTTTTTAAAAAAATTTAATTTATCTGTAATTTGAATTTTAAACAGTATAAATTTTGAAAATAAAATATTTTAAAAAAGCCCATTATTTGGGGCCCCTTAAACCACTTGAAAAATAAGTTGGGTTTTAAGAAAAATTAATGTTTTTAATCACGCTGTTTCCATAAACCAAATTTTGTAATCAATGTCTAAAAAGTGACAAAATGATTAAAACGCGTCTGAAAAAGAAGATGAAAAACCGTGCCAATTTTGTATCAAAAAACAAGTTTTTTTTAAACATGTTTTTGGGGTATAAAGGTACAACTGCTTAAACAAGGCTTTAAAAAAAAAAAAATGGGAAATTTTCCTTCAAATTTAAATTTTGACAAAAATTTCCCTTTTAAAATTTAAAGTTTCTTGGGTACAAACTAAAAATTAAATCGATTTTAAAATTTCTACTAATGACCAAATTTAAAAACTACTTTTAAAAAAAAGGGAAAAAAAAAATATTTTTTGATTGTTTTAAATTTTTAATTGGATTAAATACAATAAATAACGTTATTCATATTTGTTTAATGTTTTACTTAAAAATCTCCTTTTTAGGTTTACTTGAAGGGGTCTAAGAACTGTGGGTACACGAAAACCATTTTAAAAGACATGAAAATCATTAGATCAATATGCATTATGTAACACGTTTTCAAGCTTATGATAGTGTTCTTTGTAACCTTTTTAAAACATTCAAATATAGATTTTCCGGATAAAATTTCAAAACTTAATAACATAACCAAGGTCATATTTCTTGTTCAGTTATTAAAGATAAACAATTACTTACAAAACAATCAAAATTGTATACAAGCGGGGGTTTACGCAGGTGTAAAATGGCTGCGAAGGAATGGTCAAAAATCAAAACTAAGATAATATATTCATTAATTTCTTACATTGAGGCATATATCGGAAGAAACACTATTATAATACTTATAGGTAATTTGTAGCAAAAGATGTAAGCTTATAATATCTTAGACTTTTCCTTTAACACTGTATGGACACCAACTGTATAATTTTAGCAGAATTGCTGATGTTATTTTATTTACTCGTTTTATCAAATAGGGGTCGATGAAAGGAAAAATTTGGGAATTTTTTTCCCGTAAAAAATAGATACAGTTTTTGGGGTTAAAAATGGTTGTTTGATAAGTTTTAAAAATTTTCCGGAAAAAAACCCGACAAAAATTTCTTTCCAAAAACGGTTTAAATCGACCCGTGGGCGGGAAACCAAAAAAGACATGCGGTGTGTGAACAAACCCTTTTTGTAAATTTTTAAAAAATGAAAGGTAAAGTTAGAGTTTTTAAAAAAGTTTATTATTTTGGTACACACCAAAGGCCCTTTTAAAAGATTTAAAGATTAAACAAATTTTTGTTTTTTAACAGACAATAAAAAAAACAAGATTCCCGAAATGTTTTAATTTTGAACAAAAGACAAACCCATCCATAAGATTTTTGGGGATATTTGTATCAGTGAATAAGTGATTTTACTACAATTACTAACATTGAATGTCATTTGACGTAACAAAAACACTTTACAAAATTCAGCTTGAATAATAGCATTTAAGTTTATCAAAAATAGTGTATCAGTTATGAGCAGCTTATTCGTGTATGTTGTGCTAAATAAAATGTGTCTAAATTGTGTCGTTAGGAACAGAAATACAAAGTCAAGTGTTACTTGGTGCACATAGTACGGAGTCTGCATGTGATAATGCTAATTAAAAAGATCCTTTCATCTCATTTGTTCTATATGCAATTTTTATCATAATGATTGAGGATATTTTTTCGGCATGCAATATTTATTTTTTGATTCCCGGAGGATGACAATGCCGATTTTATGTAATTAATTTTTAATTCTTAATTATTTGTGAAAAAGCTATGTGATAACAATTGAAAAAAAAACACCACAAAAAAACGACACGACAACTGTTAATTAATTACCTGTCATTAAAAATTGAAGGACATTACGTAATTAAGATAATTGTTAGAGAAAAAAAAATATAAATCTGATTAAAATAAATGTTAACAGATATTACATGATGGATTTAAAACAAACACTTAGTAAAATAGAGTAAAACAGAATCCCTAAAGAAATTCCAGCACAACAAAATTGAAAATGTTGCAGGCTCGGTTTAATTGAGCCTGTTCATGTAACACTATGATGAACCAGAAAAAACCTGAATCAACAGATTCAAAAAATCTTTTCTTAAAATCTAAAATTTCAAACATTAAAAATTCATGCCTTTTTTAAGATATTTGCAAAGCTGCATTTTTTGCTTTTTTCATTTTGGCCCAAATCCGTTTTTTAGCGTTGTCCCCATTTTTGGTTTAAAATTTTTAAAGCGCATTGTATAAAAAATAATGGCGAGAGCTTACACTATATAATCATTTATTGTAATTAAAATATTCATATCATTTAAACCATTGCTCCCATGATTTCTGTGCTAAGACATATATGAAATCAATAATAAGATCCGTACCAAAAAATAAAAAATAATGCGTGTCGTGAATATCCTTTTTATCCCTTTTAGTTTAATTATTCAGACAATTAACAAACACACCTTTTTGATATTAATTTGCTTATTTTATTTTACTTCCAATTTTAACTTATTTCAAACAAATAATAGCATTTTATTTTACTCAAAAGATACATCGAACACAAACTTACATATTGCGTAGACATGTCTAATTCACTTTTTATCAATCATCTTTCTCAAAAGTTGCGTTTATTTATATAGCACAAATAGAACAATATAACAATTATTTTTTTTATAGTATAATACAAAATTACGTGGAAATGCGTCGCCGTCGGGGAGGCAAAACAATAGGGATTAAAATAGTCTCATCATATGACTTATTTCTAACCTTCTTTCTGTCTGTATAATTTGAATTTTTCAAAAACTGTTTATTGATATTTTGCACACCCCAAGGGCCCATGTGCTTTTGGGCAAAATTTTTTGGCTAAGAAAGTTGAAATTTAAAATATCTTTTCTCTCATTTTCACAACCAAACCCCAAATTTAAACATTATGTATTTTATTTAAACTCGGGAATTGGGGCATTTTTTTCCCGTATTTCCCTTGTCTAACATTGAAAAATTTTCAAAGCAATTAAATTTTCCAAAATTTACGTCCCCGTGCATTCCCCCGAATTTTAAAACGCAATTAGAAAATTTTTTAAATTTTAAGGGCTTGACGGGCACCCGACTTTGAAATGGATATTAAAACGGGGATCGTTCCCCAAAAAAATTTTCCCCTTTTAAAATCTTTTAAAGGGCCAAAATGTTTGCTTTAATTAATTTTCTATAAATAAAGGAAAAAAATGTTTTTAAAAATTATTAATTTTTTATCGGGAAATCGAACGAACACCAAGCTTTTTCATTAACCCTTTAGTAAATGTTTTCCCCTTTTAAATCTAATTGAGCCTTCTATTTTCCCGAATCAGTTCCCGCCAAAAAGGAAGTTCTAAAGTCCCTTTCAGGCGGGCTTTTGGTCTTCTTTTTCCCCCTTTGGGGCCGTCGACACAACGCAGCCCTTCTTTCCCCAA
Source organism: Ruditapes philippinarum (assembly GCF_026571515.1). NCBI lineage: Eukaryota > Metazoa > Mollusca > Bivalvia > Venerida > Veneridae > Ruditapes > Ruditapes philippinarum. The sequence continues at coordinate 239,827 of NW_026855353.1, forward strand.
AATCGGTTGCAAACCCAGCCCGGTTAAGCTTCCCTTTACCTTTCCCTCTGATCCAAAAGATTTGGATGCGTTTTCGGTAGGTTCCTGGGAATTGGGATCCTCGCCAAAATTTTTTCTCATAAACTTTCAAAAAAGGCATTCTGAAAGATAACAAAAAAATTGCATTAGAAAAATAGTCAACATGTTCAACAGATTAACTTGGCAAAACATCTGTGATTATAAGAGTGGTGTCCCTTTAAAAATGGAGTCATGTTTTCATCTCGCTCCGTAAATAAACTGTTTTTTTACACTGTTGGACAAGGAATACAATAGGTGACTCATAAATATTGAAAAGGTATCAAACTTAAACTAAAATGTGTTTGCATTAACAAAAAACAAGTTGATAGGGTTGAAATGACTTTTTTGAATTTTTTCCTAAAAAGTTCATAAAATAGAACATTGTACACGAGTCACGCTCGAAATACCAAGAAGTACAGGGTGTGCGAAAAGTTGTGAAAGTTATGAGTGACAATAAAAAAAAGAAACCGCAGTGCAGTTAGTAGTACTAGTGAAGTCGATTCTAGCATCAATGAATCCCCAGTAATAAACCCTAAGAAGAAACCTAATAAGAAAAATCCTACAAATAATACAGAGCAAGATATCCTAGTAAAAATGTCAGAAAAACATGAACACAAAGAAAGCGAAATGACGCTGCAGACGATCAAACAAGAACTATCTCAAATCAATAAGAAACTTGCAAACGTAATGCAAAAAGACGACGGCTCAATACGTACACTGATTAAAGAAACAATTGCTGAAATGAAAGAAGAACTTCTAAAATCCGTAGATAAAAGAATTGACATTTTGGAATCAAGACTTTTTTGATAAAGAGGTAGAGAATGATAAATTAAAAAAAGAAAAATAAACAAATTAGATAAGAAGGTAGAAATGCAGAATAATGAAAAACAAGGCTCTGTGGGCAAACTTAACAGAACCGAAAGTAAAAGTGAACATTTCTTAAACAAAACAGAACAATACAGCAGACTCAACAATTTAAGAATTAACGGATTAACAGAACTGCTATTGATAAAGATGGGAAACAGTAGTACGTAACAAAGATGGAAAGATTAGACCAATAAAACAGAACGACAGTAGTGAGACAGAGCAAAGACGGGCAATGATACACAAGATGATAGTGAAATACTGGGTGACGTGATGAAAATGAAGACAAAACAAGGAAAACATTAGGTGAAAATGCTGATCAAACCACGGACTATGTAATCGACAAGTTAAACAAATGTATACCGGGTATAAACCTAACAAAAAGTGACATAGATATGTGTCATCGCTTAGGAAAACCAAACAATGGAGGAAAACCAAGACAACTTATCATTAAGTTTACTTCCAGACTTGTACGAAACAAGTGTTCCGATTGAAAAAAATCTTCCCAAACCGTTATTCTTAACAGAAGATTGACTAAATTAACTCACCAAGTTTTTCTGAGTGTTAAATTGAAGCAGCCGGACGAAATAGATAAATGTTGGACGGCAAACGGAGATATATATTACAAAAATAAAGTAGGAAACGTGCATAGAGTTCATAATAGTGACTTCGACATGTGGCTGGACATGCCATGGCCAAAACCAAACAAAGATTATTGAGACCAAAAAAAAAAAATTTTGGTTTCGAAACATTTTTTGAAGTGAACTGTATCGAAATGCGATTTAATATTGCGCATCGTCATATTTTGCGTGAATATCGTGCAGTTATATGCAACTTTTTTACAGTATATTTTTGAATAATAATAAGAGTATATGCCTACATGACGTTTTTTTTTTATAATAAACTTAACTGAAACTACTAATGTTTTACATGACGCTTTCTACAATAATCATGAATGAGATTTGACTTAACTGAGATCTATTTAACTTTTTAATCTAATTCTACTATGTAAAATTTGTTTTTCACATTTAATGACATTATACTTTTTTAAAATTCTTACACGATATAAACATGATAATAATAAACATATACCGCGTGAGATAGGTAGACTATACTTCTACAGTGTACATATTAAGGTAAACATGTATAGATAAAGTAGTTTGTGTATCGCAAAGCGATTAACAAATAAAATAGATAACGATTATGATCGACATATTTGTATACACAAGCAATATGCTACCCACATAGTATACAGTATAGTGTTTGTTTTTTTGTTTTTGTATTAACTGATTGATAAATTGAAACCGACATTCCTATAATTAATATACATTGTGATTGATAAACATGTATTGGTATAAGTAATTTGAATGTTTATGTTTTTACCTGTCACATAGTATTGATCTTATAAATACATGTTTATAGAAATGTATTAAGATTGGTAATACAAGATTATCTGAGTTTTTGTGTGATCGACATGATTGTATATACAAGCAACATGTAGACTATCTAGTATACAGTACAGTGTTGTATTTTTGTATAACCTGATGATAATTGAAACCGATGTTACTATTGTTACTATACATGATGATTGATAAGTATGTATATGTGAAAGTATTTAAATGTATATGTTTTTTACTTATCAAATAGTATAAATTGGGAGTTTAAATCGTATAAGATTGTTATGTATAATCGTCAAAGTTAAACATGTAAATTTTATTCATTATGTAGAAGTGAGTTGTGTAAGTAGCGTGAATGAATGTGAAAGCATTGATACCTATCAACTATTCATAAATAATGATTATGCTCATCTTTTTTGAAAAATCCTTTACTTTTTTTTGTACCTTTTAATTTCGACTTGTTTATTTTTGTCCACTTAATGACAAGTGAAATTAGTATCAATATTTTATGTATGGTTTAAAAACGCATTTTGGAAGATATTCATATCTACAATTTCAATGGAAACGGTAATTTCGTCATTAAATGTTATAGGATTAGGAAATAAACAAAAAAGACAACAACTTTTTGAATGGTTAGACTCTCAACCATGTTCTATATATATGTTGCAAGAAACATATTCTAATAATTATCATTCCGAAATCTGGAAAAAGAATGGAAAGGTGAATCATATTTTAGTGGAAATAAAACAAATAAGGAAGGAGTAGCAATTCTTTATAAAAAAAGATAGTAACATAAAAATAGTAAATACAAATGAGTTAATCATTGGTAGATTAATATCAATTGACATAACTATAAACGAAAGAGAATTTACTTTATTAAATATATATGGTCCTAATGATGATAATATCAGTTTATTTGCAACATTAGAAACATTTCTTTTACAGAATAATGATAAAAACATAATCGCCGGTGGCGATTTTAATACAGTAATAGATACAAAAATAGATAAAAAAAATGGACGATATGATACTCATAAAAATGTAGAGAAAATATAAAATCATTAATAGTCTCATGTAAATTAGTCGATATTTGGCGAATACATCATCCCGATAAAAGGCAATATACGTGGCGTTCAAATGGTAAACCATGCATATTCTGTCGACTAGACTACTTTCTTATATCAGAGAACCTCACTAATATAATTACAAAATCAATAATTACTCCGGGATATAAAACCGACCATTCATTAGTAAAACTTTTCATTGATAATAAAGTGATGGAAAAGGGACCAGGCTATTTTAAACTGAATAATTCAATATTGACAGATAAAGAATATCAGACGGTAGTGAAAAATACAATTAAAATGTTGGTAGAAATTAATAAAAACAGTAACCCTAACACATTATGGGAAATAATAAAAGGCGGAATACGTAATGAAACAATAAAGTATGCAAGCAATAAAAAGAAAAAAGAAAAAAACGAAGAACATAATCTAATTAACGACATTCAAAAACTCGAAAACAAACTGTCAGTTCAAACAGATGATAGAGTCAATGAAGAGCTAAAATAAAAAAAGTTGGACTTAGAAACATTGTATGATAAAAAAATAAATGGTCAAATATTAAGGGCAAAAGCTATTCATATTGAACACAATGAAAAAAACAGTAAATACTTCGCAAATCTCGAGAAAAAACATGCTGAAAAGAAAATTTTACATAAACTTATTAAAGAAACAAAAGAAATAACTGACAGAGAAGAAATTCTTTGTGAAGAAAGACTATTCTATGAAGATTTGTACAAAATAAAATATTCTGAAGCTCCAGAAATAGATTTTTTAAATATATATATAAAAACTTTAACTGAAGAAGAAAAAGACAGTTGTGAAGGAATTTTAAATGCACATGAAATAAATATAGCTTTAAAAGAAATGCAAAACGATAAAAGCCCAGGCTCTGATGGCTTGACAGTAGAGTTTTATAAAATGTTTTGGGACGACTTAAAAGAATATTTCATAAAATCAATTAATCATTCTTTTTTAATAGGTAACTTAACTACACTTCAAAGACAAGGAATTATATCACTTATACCAAAACCAGACAAGGATCTCACAAATTTATCCAACTGGAGACCAATAAGTTTATTAAATGTTGACTATAAAATTGCCACAAAAACAATTTCTAACCGATTAAAAAAAATTTTACCTTCGATCATAAGCTTTAATCAATCTGGATTTATGAAAAACAGATACATTGGGGAAAACGTTAGACTTATTTTTGAAGTTATTGAACTATTAAAAGAAAGAAATAAAAAAAAAAAAAAAAAAAAAAAAATCTTCTCATATCTTCTACAGCACTTCTGAAAGATAACAAAAAAATTGCATTAGAAAAATAGTCAACATGTTCAACAGATTAACTTGGCAAAACATCTGTGGATTGCGCGAATTTTTACCTACGCTTGAAAGCATGAAACAAGAACATGTTGTTCGCTAAAGACGTATATCACCTTAGGTTTTGGTCTTGCTTACTTAAAACCTTTTCTACATTAATCAGAAATTGGCTTTGAAAACAAAATAAAAATAATCAGAGAATGGCTGGCTATCCATGAGCTTATATACAGTCATTTTATAAGTCAATCATTCAAAGCAAAGATTTAAGTCAGCATGGTTACAGAAGCAACGTACCTAACATCCGGTCTCTCAGCTGTCTGAGGCTCCCCGTAGTATACACTTCCCTGGTGCTAGGTAGCAAAACATCATGATTTTCTTTTAATTCCTCCATAATTTCTTGCCAGCTCGTGGGATGGTTAACATACGCTCTTAGATAAGCAACGTCTCCTTTTTACTTATCTTGACAGATTTCCTTCGTCTCTGAAGCAAAGTACCTGAAATATATGCATAATTTGTGATAATAAGTCATATGTTTTATCTTGTTTGCTTTGCTAGTGTATGATATAATTGTACGGGAATACCCAAACCAAACAATTTAATTCCTTAGCCTGTGGAATGGACACATCTAAAGGCAGTGCTAACAAAACACAGTAAAGCAAGATGAAGAAAGAATAATTTAAGTAAGCACACTGAAAGGTAAGTTCATCGAATTTTATTTAAATCCACTTACCTCCTTTGTTGGTATCCATTATTTTATAAAATATAAAAATATGTAATTCTTTAAACACGTAGCGTAAAAAATTAGTGTAATGTACGAACATTGCACAAAAGACTAGTTTTCAATATTTATTTTACCATGATATATGCAGGGGCGGACCTAGTTTTGGTATTTGCTTTGCTTTAGTAGCATTAAAATGTATGTCAAACATTTTTATTATGAACCTCATTTTTTTTCATATTTGAAGTCTCTTTTGTATGGTGGCTGATTTGGAACACTTTGTGCGTCAAGTTGTCGCTTGCGACAGCACGACAAAGCACCAAACGACACGTTATCGCACTATCGTCTTGTCGTTAACGAATTACAACAAAATTGAAGGATTGGATACGTCAACGCGCCGTTTAGCGTGCTTCACGAGCGACATGACGATAGTGCGACAACGTGCCGTTCGGCGAGAAGACGAAATGGCGATAATAATATAGGTTGTGTTGTCGGTATCGACAACGCAACGCGCAAAGTGTACCAAATCAGCCACCATACTTGTGACACATAAGCCACTACAAGATTTCTGCACGTCAAATCTGTATTCGTTCGCGGCATTCAGTTTTGTCTACTTTTGTTCATCAAAATTACTTTTAATTTTTTACTTTTTGCAGCAATGGTGGATCGTCAAGTAAGGAGCATTCTGTGTTTTTTACCAGCATTAGTACAGCCTTTCCCGGAAACGCATGAATTCGTATCATTTTCATTCTCTTACGATTGCCACCTGACCCTTTTTTAGACATTAGGCATTGCTTTTTCGGATCAGATGACGATATATATGGTGGCCGAAATCTCTTTCGTTCCTTTGTACAGCATCGGTACCAATTTTTTTAGGTGACAGGCGTTTTTGGATCTAATCGAACAGCTTCATATTCATGCTGTTCGTAGACATAGGTCATCAATTCATAATAGAGTTCTACTTGTAATGATATGGTCCCGGTGTTACAGCACGTATCATATGCTTACAGCCTTTTTTAATATCAGTGTGCCAACAGTAAAAGAAGAAATAATAACTCTTAATTCAGTATTTTATTTAAAACTGAAATATTTCATCATTTGCCGTCTATAGACCAATGGAGAAGTATGAAATACACCTGGGGTAAATTATTTGCCGCCGTAGGAGCTATAGATCTATTTGGATATATTTTATCACCAAGTAGAACTCAGTCGTCTGAGAAAGGTAATTAAGTTCCAATGTGGCGCATCAAACCGAACTGCTGTGCATCATTGAGATGCCCAATGAAACCGGCACTCAATATATCTTATTCTGCCTGCATTGTCAACTATTACCTGGGAATGCATTGCGTGAAAGCTTCTGTGTCCAGAATAATATTGCTGCTGTTGTGCATAATAAGGTCTGTAGATTTCATGTGAAGTTCCATCTAGACATCCGATTGTAACTACGTTTTCCGAGGGTCAGTTACAACTGATGGACGCACGCAACAGTTAAAATGTCAAAAATTAAATAGGAATGTTCGGCAGTACCATGTATGTGTTGAGCATGCCATTGCTGAAATTAAGAGTTACAAGTCAGTCGGAACGATATGGAGACATCGTCGGAAAGTTTTACCACGCGCTGTAACGATTTGCAAGGGTCTTGTCTGTAGGAAAAAACAGATCGGATTAATACTATGAATTTCGACTGATAATAAAATAAGACGATAAAAACGCAACTCAGTTCATTTTTTTGTTATTGCGAGACGACCCTTTTCCTTTGACTGTAGTCCGATATCCGTGACCGTGTTAAATCACAAATGTCTATTAGAACCCGCTTTCTACCTTGCCCTCTCATTCATGTATTTTGTACTTTGGTTTGCACTTCTTTAACACTAAGTATTAGTATGCTGACAGATTGTTCTGTTTGGTATATTTTAGGTAATCCTGTTTAATCGTTTTGACATCTTCAATTCAATTAAATGAGACCGCCAATGGTGATGGGGTTGTAGACTGAGTGCAAACACAGGTGGTTACAGGAGTCTGAGCTATGTGCTACCCGCATCATGGTCGTGTATTGGTCATTATAATTATGTGGTGATATATAATTCATGACTGTCTGTACCTATTCCTTACTATTGTGAAGTGATATGAAATATCGCTGTCCACACTCAAGTTTGGTGAGCGGTTTTTAGGGGATAATTGTCTATTTTGTATTGTCCCCGGTGAAGTACGAGCTTTAGGTTTTCTGATCTCTAACGTCTTTTAATTTGACATTTCCATAAAGTTTCATACGTACACATGCGTGCACATAGTTAGAACAATGATATATTGATTTCAAGTGACATTAAAAGCAAGGTGTCATTCACATTTCCGATAGATTAAGTAATAGATATTGCTTAGATTCAAGTTTCAATTACTCAAAAGGGACTTTGAAGGCATTATTGTCTAGAAATATGTTTTTTTATTGCTTAATAAAATAGCTTTTAATAGATTTTTATAGTTTTGTTACATTGTTAACGATCTACGTTATTATATCTCGATGTCAAACAAAGCAGTAATAAATAGAATAGTTTGTTTTGCTTTTATGTTAGAGGCAATAGCTAATCGAAAAATCAACATCCACCAGTTTAAAGTCATTTAATCTATTATACGTGATGTTTTGGTATCCTTAAGAGATGTTTTAAACCTTAATATGAAAATCAACCATGAATAGTATTTCCATAAAAAAAACTCCTCTAAAATAACACGCATGCTAAATGCTTTTATATTTCCCACTTTTGAGGCGAATTAAAACTTACAATTACTTTTTATTATTACAATTATTATTACTTTTTTATTACAATCATGATAAATGCGTTCCAGAATAAAAAAGGAAATTCCAGATGTCCTTTTTCCGGGGGTCGACCTCAATACGCTTTTTCAGCAACAATTTTACATGCACAGATAGAGACAGTACAGAGCTGACTTAGGGGAATAATTCCTCTAACTTTTTAACCTCAGACGAAACGCATTGTACCTGTTCGCTCTGCGGATATATGATACCACTATCATTTTAAATGGGTTTATTTTCTAAGGATAATGTTGGAAATGGTTGTGCGGAAATATTTCATGAAAACACACATCTTACTTTCAAATGGGTTAATATAACAGTAATTTACGCAGATTACGATAACCTTTTAATTGTAGACGGTCATAATTTTTTAGATATGAAATAGAAGGCCTGGGTAAAAAAAACACAAATGTCTGATCATTTCTAGATTCATGTTTTTATACTTGTTTGAGAATATAGAGTAGAGAGAAAAGAATACATCCGATATTAATTTGTATACAAGAAAAATATAATAACGGGCTATATAACATATTACATTTAGCTGTACATTATTCATCTTACTGTTAAGAAAATAAATATATTTATCAAATAACTAACCGTACTTATTAAAGTAAAATATAAAACTTTTCAAAAAATCGATAAGCATATGTTGTACTTAATTCTTATGTATAAATGTAGTGTTAAATATATGTTTTAATCATTATGCATTTTCGAAAAAAAATATTAAGAAGAATTGATGAAATGAAATGCTCATTTCCATTTTCCATATTTTTCTATGTATAAGTTTACTTTTACTACAATTCCGTACTTATCACTGGTGTCGAAATTACTTTCGTCAATATACATATTAAAATTAACAAAACAATAAATAATCATTTTTAAACAGAGAAAACTATAATAAACAGGCAATTCAATATTTTTCCAAAAATTGATTATTATCAAATTATTTTATCTAACATGTGTCTACAACAACTGGTGAAATATTTATTTCTATATCACTCGATGAAATAACACACGCAATTACAGATAAAACTTCATATCCTCTTTTCATTATATTCTTGAAAATTCTTTATATAAATTCAGAAATATTGAAAAAAAATAGTACATAAATATGAGTGGTTCCGTTTAATTTATTTTTCACTGCAGTGAAATTATTTCCATATTGTCATTGTTGTCTTGTCGGATTATATTCTTCTAAGTCAGCCAAATCACATAATTATAATGTAGTCAAATTTTAATGCGGAACAAAAGAAAAATGTATACAATAAACAGAAAATTCAAGTTCTTTTTTTTTTATAAAATTTAATACAGGATTAATTTTCACATTGTGGCATGAAAGTTCTGATATTTCACTTGTCTCGAAATATTTATTTTCATACTAGTATCAATAGATGAAAACAAATCTGTATTTATTGAAAAGAACTCAAACATCATCTATTAAATCATGTATTATCTTCTTTTTAGCGTTTTGAAGCAAAAAAAACAAAAACAAATGAAAATTCGGTCCTCTCTTGTTTTTTATTTTTAATTCGTTCATGGTACCATACATGTGTAATCTATTGTTCAAGATATATTTGTTAATTGATAAAAATAAAACAACAAAAATAGATAAATAAGCAAAGCATAATGAAATGAAGTTTGTCAATCAATAAAATTATCGTTCAAATTCTTAAATCCAGGTACTGTGTGATATCTTGTTGATTTCGTCTATCACGTCTGTTGTTTTGTGTTGTTTGTTTCACATATCTGAAAACAAATATTGAAAGAACATTAAATTGTTTTATGATACAACTTAGTTTTACGGTAGTCATCATTTATCTTATTGATCACAAGCATTAAAATGAAATAAAGAATACAGTTTGGAATTATAAAAGCCCTTTTGTCAATATTGTAAAATCAGATTCTGTATGAATGTTCATGAAAAGCGTAAAATGTAAATTAGATAACTAGAAGAAAATAACTCTAATAAGAAAATTGTCATAGCTCATTTATTTCATTCATATAATAATTATAATGCATATCATCTTATACACATATTCACTGTATACTGGCATTTGCTTAAAGTATTTTATATCTATCCTTTTTTAATGAAATGAATCGATAAAATGAACAGACCCTGTAACCCTCTGTAATAGCATAGTATAAAGGTGTTATAAAATTAAAACAGTAAGGAAATAATCCCGCCTATTTATAATCAAACGCTTGAATCTGTCTAACTGATCCATAACATTACAGCTGAGATAAGGGTGAACTCACGCCATAATCTATCCAGTCCTACACCATTAACCCAATATTTCCAGTTTCCTCCAAAATTTCCTATTTCTGGTCAGTGATGAGCATTTAATTGTAATTATATAGAGAACATTTTAGAATTAATTGAAAACAAGTTCAAGGGGGTAATAATTCTGTACATATTCATGCTACAGTTATGAATCTTATCACACATGATAAGGAACATAAATTTAAAGTTAGAAGTAGATACCTTAAAAAATAAAAAGTAACATTTTTTGAGAGAAAAGATAAGTTCATGGGGAGAAAATTCTGATAAAAAATGGTGCAAGAGTTAAAAACATTGTCAAATATGATGTAGTTGGTGATAAGGAACATATGTTTGAAGTTTAATGTCAATCCTTAGTTTTTGAAATGAAGATATTAGAGTAAAATATAACATTATTTTACGGAAAATTATATGTTCAAGGGGATATAGTTCTGGAAATACTGTGGTTTTAGAGTTTTGCACCTTATCACATAATTTGGATGATAATCAGGAATATATATTTGAAAATGATACCTTAAGAAATAAGAAAAGCTGTCACCCAAGTGACGAATGCCCTTGAAAAGGTTTTTCCGACATGCAGGTATTATGACAAGAAAAGATAATGAAAGTAACTATTGCTTCATATTGTTCTTTGTACTATTGTACCTGTGATATATAAATGTGATGAACTTTCAAGATATAAGTGTGACCTTGACCATTGACCTTTAACTATTGAACTTTATTTATAATGAATTAAAATTTATCGTGTGTTATAAAGTATATCTACAAATAATTGCTAAGTTTCACAAATTCAATTAAGCTGCAGACCCGGTTGAAAAAGAATGAAGAAAAAAAACATTGATATATTTAGTAAGTGTATCTTCTACAGAAATTTGACCCTTCAATTTTAGGGCCATTAGATAATAATACAGAGGGCCAATTAATAATGACAAAACTCTCAACTCAGTGGACGTGTTAATGGGAGACGTACAGTTAATAGTGATTTACTAGCTGATAAGCCCTTACTGAGATTCAGCAGGCTGAAAGGGTTAATGCGTAGGACTGTATCGACTAGTCGAAGTTCATGACCTCTTGTGTATTATTTTACAAGTGTCTGCAATTTGTATTAATTTCAACAAGGCATATAAGATATAAAGATACGAGTTTCAGGGTACTCATTTATTATTTTCTTCACATGTCCTTTACAGATAGATACAAGAGAATATGTATTTAGATATTTTTATTCGAATATTCAAATAATACCGTTTAAATTATCTCATCCATATTACATCATTCTTTGTATGTACGAGTAAATGTATTAAAATGAATTTCTAACAATGTGCAAAGATAAAGAAAATGTTACTTAATTAATATGTTCTTAAAAAAAACAAAAAAAAAACGATTTCTGCTCATTTTTCATTGTTTTTGCTTCCAAAGAACTAACATTCTTTGCTTATTTGGGTGTCAATATAGTCGATAATTGACAAAGAAGTGATGTGCAATTTACATGTATATGCAACAATATATTGCATAAGAAGTCAACTTATCAACCACCATCCCTTAAAGATTTTCACATCATATTCTGAATTTATATCAAATACTACTAGAAATAAAAATATAAAAATATAAACAATCACTTCATGACAATGATACATATTTATGCTTCTGAACTGAGAAAAAACTTAAACAAATACCTTCAATTTGCATCTGATGATCGCATAACTTTTTGCTCAGCTTTAGTGCAATCCTTTTGATTATAAAACATTAACACTCTGACACATTCTTACAAATGTACAAATTGTACTTCTGGACATCAATTCTTCCATGACGGTGAGATAGCGATAAAGCCCGTTAAATTCGTTCCATATTTTATTTCACACATAATTAAACGAATACCGCGCTGACCGCATTAAGGTAGCCAACAGAAGAATATTTCAACGATAGAGTAATGTAAGAAGGGAAATGTAACAAAAAGAATACACATAGTTGCAGATTGCCTAGATGATATACGGCAAATGTGTTTTGCTATCAAATCTGTAACAAGATACCAAAAACTAGACATTTTTTAAATAAAAATGGTAGCATGTCTCATGCAAATTGGACATTTAAGAAGTACTTATTGCAGGGGTTATGTATTTATGCGTATATATCTAGATTAGATTTTACGGCACTCTGAAGTTCTATCTTTACAAATGTTATTATTTACTCAGTATACAAAACACGTCACTATGAATTAAAATAGCAGCTTGTATAAACATTAAATGAAAAATGAATTACAGATAACTACACCTATTTTCTTTCTAGATTTTCTAAGATTTTTTATACACCACATTGTTAGTAAGATCAGCAATTGTTGAGATTTACTGATACTTTTAAAAAATAGATTTATATTTCTTTAAGTAGGAAAAGTTAAACATTTTGATAATAATGCAAATTTTGTCTATATTTTCTTGCTGTCTAGAGTGCATTTTTTCTATTCATAGGAAAATCATGCTAGACTGTAAGGTCACTCATTCGCGAGCGATAAGAAATGTCAAGATTGTTATCAGCTTTGCATGTAACATACAGCACTGCGCAACATTATGGAGGCATCCATCTGCAAATTAAACGTTACGTTATTGTTTGGCCGTTTTTACATTCATTAAAGACATTGGATACACAAATAGAACTTTCAAACAACGAGTTACGCATTTCAAACTATAAGAGTGGTTCAAACAGTACTATATCCATAGATTTAACCATCAACCGTTGCTAACCCTATTTACCTTACATGCACTTTGAATTTATAAATACAATAAATAAGTTGCTCAAAACTTGACTTGTGCCCAAGATACGCATAAATGAGCGGTTTGTTTAACGATGATATTATATGTTCAGATGAAAAAAGATCTCAAACTTAATTTAGATATTGAATATTCTGACAGTTTAGAAGATATTCTGTCACTTGTAAAAATTGTCCTTTTTCTGATGAAATTAATTTACGGAAACAATCTTATGCAGATTATTTCAAAGTAATTGACATTCTCTCAGCTGAAGTAATTAAATGTAAAGTTTATAACGTTTTTTACGAATATATGTTTATGTCAAAGAGTCGACATGTGTGCGTCTTCAATTATCATGTGCTCACGAAATACTAAGTGGGGCGAACGAGATACTATGTCGTGGCCACGAGATAAGTCGTGCGCACGAGATACTATGTCGTGACGACCTGTTAGGGATAATTAAGTGGGGCCCACAATATACTATGTCTTGGCCACGAGTTACTAAGCTGTGCTTACGAGATAATTAAGTCGTGACCAGGTGATAATTAACCAATCAGATACAATTATATAATTATGAATGTTTTAAACTGTTTTTAATTCTGGTTAAAATTTTACATGCAACGTTAATCTATTACACTACTTAAGATATCCACTTCAAACATTATACATGAATAAAGGACCATAAGAATAGATCACTATCCAAGACCAATAAATCAGATTTTAATCTTTACTAAGTTTTGCTCTTTGTGGTGAACATTATGTGATAGGATTGATCAGTATGTACGTACTTATTGCCTGTTGACCTTTCCATACCATAACTTGAGACGAAATTAGCCCCGGTTTATTTCATTTAGTAATTCGTGGCCACGACTTAGTAACTCATGGATATGACATGATTTCTCGTGCGCACCACTTAATTATTACATGCGCACGACTTAGTAACTCGTGGCCACGACATAGTATATCATGCGCACGAGATAAATAAAACATACACACACATGTCACCTTTTTGCCACCGTACGTAAATCAGCTTACGAACCAATTATGTGAAGAAATATATATTTTATATAGCATTTATTGTAAGGGATGAATGCATCGATTTCTTTTAATAGCATAACATACTTCATACATGTATCCAAAGCGAGGTATAAGCCAAAATTACCTATCCTTTGTGTATTACTCAAAGAATAAGAACGTCAATTAATCTATAAATGGAGTAAATAAATCAAAACAACACATTCTATTCATTTCGTCTTTGAAACGAAATAAATACATTCAAATATTACCATTTAAGCAGTAACGGCAACGTGACTTTAAAATATAAATATAGATCAATGATTCTATGTATAAAATATACATATTTTTTCAATAAAGAAAAGTTGTAGTGCACCAAATATATTTACATGTACGATGAATGGAAAAGATAAGTAATAAAACTAACAGAAAAAATAACGTCTTGGTTCAACAGTTATTAAAAATAGTAATGAATATACACAAAGTGTTTCTTACCAAAAGAAAATTAGTACTGTGAAAAGGCAAACAAGTGAAAATCTGGGAAAACAATACGAAATTGTCATTCTTTTAAATACCCATTTTGCCTCAGAAATGCTTTAATCTTTAGCATTTTACAAGCTTCATTTTGGTATACTTTAATAGTATCCTAAAATTTTCTCATTGGCTAATTACCTGGAACATATTTTTAATTTGATTATTGCAGGTCATTAGTAAAACTATAGTTAATCATTCTTTTGTATAATGTGCCTTTAACAATCTATTCCTGTTGATATGTTAAATATCAATAGGAAGAAAACGATTTTTCTGTAGAATGAGCTTCACTATTAAAATAAACAGCCACATAACTTGAATTATTGGAACGCTATATTGTTCAAAACTTGCGGCTGTTCATCCCTCTCGTGTTTGTTCAATTTATTGTATTTTACACTTTTACGTGTCTAATTAAAAACAGAACAGAACAGATATTTTATTCAAAAATAGAATATCCAAAGCCAGTACAATATGTGACGCAATATTCATATATCATGCTATAATTTCCCCTTTCTGAATTATATATGTAGATTTTAATAAAACAACGTAGCCCAAGTCAGCAGGATGTCTGATGGTTATGTCTTTCTTTTTTTAGGAAGTCAAGAAATAGATGTGTGTTGCAGATAATTTTTATTACAATTCCAATCTTTATTCAAATTTCATTCATAAACACAATATGTGAAAGAGCAATTCATTCCAATATATATCTCCATAAAAGAATGATCATGTTTTATATGTAAGAGAGTTCGTTATCAGTTATAGATCAATGTACACATGTCAATATATGTTATTTGATTCGTTACTTCTTGTGTTTTTTTTTGTTGTTGTTGTTGTTTTGACACGCGTATTGCAATTCTGTGTATTATCTGTGCTTATTATATTTATATTCTGACATATGTGGGGTGGAACTGTTAATTAGATAATTTTGTGGCCGAATAAATTAGTGCATAATTATTATAACGTGTATTGTCATAAACTTATTAACAATATAATGTAAATCACTAATAAGCTTTTCTTAAGTAAATTATGTTCTAATCGTCGACTCTCCAGTTTATTTATAGTAAATGTCTACACGTTCATTACTTTTTTAAAATATCTTCATGTATTTCTGTGTAAATTTGATTATAACTGTATATTCCAAACTCATTATTTATAAATCACGATCCCGTTGACTTCTGACAGATACAAAAATCGCATTACGCTAATTAAATTATGCATGCTTAAACATTAATGACTATTGTAACTAAGTATAACATTAAAGGTCATTGACTAATTTACATTATCGGCAAATCATTTGTAAATCATTCCTAAGGTAATTAGAAGTGGTCATTATGGAAATATTGATATTTTTATCAACAAAATCAAAATGAAAGCTGTTGTTTTTAATGTGACTATTCAATTATATTAAAACAAATATGCTTGTGAAAATAATCGTCGAAAGAAAAGTGGTAAAATAAAGATAGGCTGTATGGTATAAACAAGGGTCAAGTGAGGGTCAAAATGGCCTAAATGAAGATAGCAAAACGAGATATTACCTCAATTAACGCAGTTTTAGTAATTCATCATAGGACGATTTGCACAAGCTTTTCAAATATTTTAAAAGAAGTTTTATAAGATATATCTATATACTAATAAGATCAATGAGTCCTAAATCTTAAAACTTACGAAATTTTCAAAAGATTATTACATGTAGCATTATGTTTCTTTATTCACATTCATTGATTCTTATCATTTTTAAGAGTATCAACCGCTCGTGAAAGTATTTAACTACTAGAATGCCAACTTGTCATATAGGACCGTTGTTTTGTGATATTGTTTGGTGTACATGTAATGAATAACATGCAGTATATGGTTGATACGGTGCATTAGGACTTTTGTAAATATCACGGCATTTTACAACGATACCAGTCAAATATTTTAATCTAACTGTTTCACAATCTTTTTTTAATGTACAAATTTTTTTCTTCTGACCTGGTGTAAATAAGGCATTGGCTGTTTTTGACCCAAACTTGTCTTTGATTCAAAAGTGTACCAGTTTATGTAAAATGTTAAATTCTGCTTAAGCCGGTGTTAGGGGGCATGGATGGTAACTTGCACTTTCCAGTACCGTCCACGAAAAGGCTCAATCATACCGAGCCGTGTTGGGCTTACTTTAGGGATTCTGCTTTTCTCTATTTCACCATCGTTTTCTATACTTGTAGTGTAAATGCGTAACTTATATACACCTCTCCATCACGATCATGACACATGAATAATTTGCTGATAATGTCTAATATTCAATAATAGTAGATTGGAGCATTTTTTTCAAAACCAAGCTTTTGCACAATACTGTTTTATTATTGGAATGGAGTCCTGCATTAAAGCAAAGCTTATTGCATTGTAAATAAAACGTTTTTTGCTACAAAAAAAAAGATAAATATTCTCTTTTAATTCAAAATATGAAAGGCCGAGTTTGACTAAAAATCTGCACTGAGCGAGTCTCGTTACCGCCCAATTGGCGGGTCACCTCGGGACGGATATTCCGATCCGAACCGCAAAATATGACAGATATTATTAATCTTTCTAAAGTAGTACAAAAACCACCATAAAACTGTAAACATAAAAATTGCTAGGTTTAAATGTACACTATTTGATTGATGAAATATTTGCATAAGAAGCCGATATGATAAGGAAAAAGGTTCGTGGGAGAAACGTATTTGTCTGCTGTTCGTGCAAACAGATAAACGACAATGTGAAAATAATATTCTGTTGTTATAGAAAAAGCAAAACAGAATGATACAGAGCATAATCGACAAAGGGATACACTTAATATAATTGAATATGAAAACATGCCATATTTTTTTATGTAGTAGATGCAGGTGCATATGACTAATACTCGAATTTTGAAAACCATAATATATTATCAAAAGACGTGCACACTATTGTAATGTAACACGATAACTCCAAAAATTACCTTTATATTTTTTTTAGTATCTTGTTAAATATACTTTTTTTTTCAGCATATTTCAAGACATTAAATAAGGTTATACAGGTACTCATCAATAAGTTATGTTATGTACGTAAAGATCTTTGAAAATTACAAAAATTCAATTAAACAGTTTTTCCTAGAAATGAGCACAATACCGGTATTTCGATAAAAAGGCGTTAAACTTAAGATGATGTTTCGTATACACTTTTATTAATGTATTTCCTAGTTATAAATAGCTCACACGAAAAGTTGTCCTACCATGTCATAATTAAAATTCATTATTATCTTGATAAAATAAACATTCTTTTTGTGCTAAATTAATGACAAGAATTTTGTCTAATTATTCCAAGTTTCTTTTGATTAAAATTGCTTACAGACCGATAAAAATTATACGACTGTGGTATTTTCATGTTTTGAACAGATTCAGCATTCATATAATGGCAGATTTAACCAAAGTTTGACCGTAGGGTTATGCAACATCAGAAGAGAGAATCGGCCAGTCGGTTCAAATAGAAACTAGTTTTGGGGAATAGTACATATGTGTTATGTAAAATGTATAAGTGTGTGTACTAAAACAACGAAATGTAACACTTAATGACAGTGATGATTCGAATTAGCAAGCAAAACATTACAAAACAATGGCTATTGAAACTTCAAGGAAGAATTAATCGAGAGGTAATCGAGTGGTGCTTGGAAATTCGTTAATTAATCAGGTATTTATATACTCACCATTTCCATGTTTTGTATACATTGATTTTAATATTTTTCCTGTTTGTATTTGTATTAACATCACATAATTTATTACCTTTATTCCATAAGATTTTAATTAAGATTCTAAACTATTGTTTTAGCTTAGGTACATCTCTTTCATTGCCATGCATTTTAATAAAAGAATCATAACGATAGCTGAAATTGTTGTAATTCAACTCCTCGAACCTTATATTATTACAATTTTACATTTATTGTACTTTACACAAATAATCTTAACACTTTAACAAGCATAATAATTTTACGCATGTTATAAGACTTAATAAATTATTTCTAATAATTACATGTATATCCATAGGCTTTTTATTGTTAATGTTTGTTATTCTTGCATATAATGATCTTTAAATGTTGTTTTGACTCGTTCGTCCATTTGTCCATGAATAAAAAAGTAACATAATAAAATTATAAGTACATTGCATTAATCCTTGCAATAAATCAAATAAATAAAATGATATCTACTTGAAAACCCGTTTATGCTTAAAGTGTAAGTCACATGTATTTATGACCTATATCACACACACATCAGAGGGTAAAAAAATGAATATATTTCAGATTGAGTATGTGATACATGCACATTTTGTCAGTCCTTTATTGAGTGATAAGTTTCCAATTAAATACATACAGTCATGTGTTTCATTTGTGTCAAGCAATTTGATCGTTTAAAACTTTTGAATAAATGTATGACTTATTTTATTACTTTAAAGAAATGAGAAAAAATGCAATGAAATTGTTCATTTTATTTTTCAGATTTAAGAAGAAAGAAACAGTGATTTGACATTAAACAATCAATAAGATGATACTGGATATTAAAATAAAAAGGCGTCAAATAAGGAATAACCATAAAATACGGATAAAACGGATAAAAGACAAGTGGTGCATTGGAAAAAAATGCGAATAATTTTGAATGCGCGCTGAAGACATCAGGCATAAACATTTAACTTTGAAGTTGCTGAAGTGATTTTAGTATTCTCAATTCATTATGTTTCAACTAAAGTTTTTTTGTTTTTCTATTTCTTTAAGAATCAAACTTGTTACTAGTATTTGATTCCACTAAAATATAATTCCGGGAAATGTATAAATAATATGTCTTATCAGTGCTTTGAGTTTTTATGTAATATAATATTGCGCAATATTAAAATATTTGATAAGTATGGATTTCTGAGACATATTGTGCCATAAACTTCTGTTTGTTCATTATCTTTGATATTAAATACTTAAAGGCACGTCATGCCTCAAAAATGCTGTTAGTTTCATTTATGTTTGGTATCTTGTAACCGTTTTATAAAAATAGTACGCACTCATTGTCCATATAGAACAATTTTGTGATTGATATATTTTGGGACATATTGTGCCTTTAACCTTTTTAAAATTTTGATACTAGCTTTTAACATCCAATATCTTTCTTTGATAAACATCTTTTCTTAATATGTTAATATGTTTCAATGTTCAAATTGATTTTTTATTTTTGTTTCTGATTTTCGATATCAGTTAGGAAATTAGACATGAGATCAGAAATCTCCATAAATAATTTATTAGTTATTATCATTACATTTGATGAATGTTCAGTAACCTCAACTTTGTCTTATTTTTAGTTTGTTTAAATAACAATGCAAAAGATTTTATGATGAAAATTGAAACTTTAAGCTCTTTCTATGCTATGGATAAATTTTATTGCAAGTTAAATGTTGTTTTTTTTTAATCCAAATAAATAAACACAGGAAAAACACACAAACAACATGGGGAAAAACGATCTAATAAAACATATCATTGAACATACGTTTGAATATATTTAGGACTATAGTTGTAATAACAATGCAGCATGGCTTAAAATGGCCGAACATTTTTAAGATACTTTTGTTGTTAGATAAATATTAATAGTTTAGTTTCATTTTCAGTTATGTATCCATATTGTTTCTTTTGTTTGTTTTTATTTAAGTTTAACTTGTGTTACATAATTGTTATCATAAAGTAAGTAATATATATTTTATTATATTATTTCTAAAACGCATTCTTTTAAATGAAATACCTGAAGATAGTGTAGAACTTCTCACAAATTGTGTTATTAATCAATTTAATGTTTAAATTTTATTATGTCTGCGTAGTGCGTAATGGACTATTAGTGCTAGCATTTCTCAGGGCAGTGTATTTATTGACTTCTAGCTTAAATGATTAATGTAAAATCGACTGTCAGTTTTACAACTAGAGATTGTACGATTAGCCTAGAATGAAAGCTTATAAGTTTTACAATTTCTTTGAGTAAAGATATTTAAGAACATTGAATTGTCACTTTTAGAACATACATGGATAACAAACAGTTACATTTTAAATGTCCGCATAATCTTGAATATTATTTCACAATTATTAGCAGTTGAAGACGTGTCATATTACCATAAAATCTTTTAAAATAAAACGTTGGTTGAATGAGCTCTGTCTTCTTTCTGAACCGGTTTATATAATTATGATATTTACTCATCATTAAAACAAAAGATTTTCATGACACCAAACTCACATCATCGCATATACAATTAATATTGATATACCGCATTTTTTACTACATTTTAACCATTTGATGTTTTTTTTTTCACTTTTCAAGCACTTTGTATTACATCAATAATTTATGTATTTATTTATTTTAACTAATTAATTAATTAATTTATTAATTGATTTTGTTTTAATTTATTTATGTTATCTTTATTTCTTCATTTTATTTATTCATCATTAATAAATTGATTTATTTATTTACTTAATTATTTATTCATTTATTTATTTACTAGTTTTCATATAGTTATACATGTATTTACTTATATTTACTTATCTATTGATCCCTTTATGTATTTATGAATAATTAAAAAAAAAGATAAAATTAAGTAAAAATCTTCCTATCATGAAATGATATATAAACTGCTTTAAAAAAACATGTACTTTACGAGTAAATTGCCTGCTCATTTTGTTAAACGTTAGAAAGCAAAGGAGCTTATCTTTCACCTATTTGCCACTTCAAACAACTTTTCTATGTCCTTCCTGAATTAATGGGTATTTTGGAAAAACACATACCGGTAAATATAACAGTTATATTGTTAAAGCACAATATTTAAGACTTCTAAGCATAGTTACTATATATATAATAGTAAAATGAGAAAAAATAGTATAATATTAAACTAAAAATAACTGACAATTTTTTTTTTAATTTTAATATCATTATTATTATTATAATTTGTTAATTTGTGTTATCATTATTATTTTATTTATTATCTAAATAAATAGAGGATATTCAAGATTTTTCTATAAATACATGATTTATTTTCATCGAGTGGTATGAAAATAAATATTTCATGAGTGGCGGTAGCCACGAGTGAAATAATGTAATTTTCATGCTACAAGATGAAAATAAATCATGTATTTATAGAAAAAAACTTGAATTTTCTGTTAATTATATGCATTTTTCTCTTTTTGACATTAAAATTTGAAAAACTTTCCCTTAAATTTTGTGTACTGGCTGAATTTAAAAGAAAGTAGTCCGGTAAGACACCAGTGAAAATAAGGAAAATATGTTTCACTGCTGTGAAAAATAGATTTTTATAGTTAAAATACGGAAAATGAAAATACGCATTTTATTACATCAATATTTTTCAATATTTCATTATAAGTACATGTATATAATAAATTTTATATATTTGCGCTAGTTTTTTTTCTAAAAAAGGTGATAATAAATGTAAATAATGATTACACTTTAGGTAAATGGATAAGTATTTTGTATAAACAGATAGCTGATTGACAATAATATGTTATTACTAGCTTGAAAAATATAATATTAATATCAGTTTTTGATAGCTTTTAAATATTTTTTCTTATATTTGTTTTATTTACTACATATTCTCACTGTAACAATATGATGCATGATGGAAAATGTTAAATAAAGTAACGAATTGTCACAAAAATAAAACAAATGCTTGCCTTATATTATTACCCTCCATTTTGTCATTGATCATACCATCTTTATTAAAACGGGGATAGACCATATATCATAAAATTTTTCATCTACATAAATAACAATTACAGGCAAAGAACATACTAACGCATGAGGAATGCAATGAAAAAGGCATCATGTATTGAACAGAATTATACCATATGCGAACACCCATACTGATTTCGGAGAATGAACTGCATAAATGACAGTATTACTTACCCATTTCAAAAAGTATAAGAAATATAACATACATGTATTCTTCTATGTATACGTATATGTGTTCATCAAATAACTCCGAACAACGATTTCCAACATTATCCTTAGAAATTAAACCCATATGAAAAGATAGAGGAATATCATCCGCATAACGGACAGGTACAATGCGTTTGAGGTTTAAAAGAAAGGGGAATTATTCCCCTAACTCTATCTCTCGTTTCTGCATGTAAATTTGTTGCTGAAAAAGTGCATAGAGGTAGACCCCCGGAAAAAGGACATCTGGAATTTCCTTTTTTATTCTGGAACGCATTGATTGCTTTTGATTATTTTGTATTGTCTATATTTGTATATGAAAAGTGAATGCAAAGGGAGATATTTCTAGGTTCATAATATACTTTTTCATATAGAAATTACTTAGGCTTACCCTTTTCCATGTAATATTAAGAATTTGGAATACATTTGTATAAACTAAACACAAAACCTTTGCAAACTTATATTCACCGCAATTTCAAACACTTTTATCTGTATTAAATGAAGGTGTCAGAAAAGTGTAGTACATGTAATACAATGCAAATTGTTTCAATTAAATGGGGTACATGTGCATAGTTTTTTTATTTAGAACTAGAAATGTTTCTATCAGTTACCTGCAAATATCTTTACTTACTTAAGTGAGGTATTCCTATATTCATAATTATATACGTACCTTCTAGAAATGGTGTTTAATTGTAATAATATGTTCATCTACAATCTATCAAATATATATTATTTTCTTCTGAGTCTATGGGCCAGCTTGTTTGATAGAGATTACTTTATAACGTTGACTTTGTTGTATTAATACAATGGCCCCATGAGAAAGGACCAGCCTACGTGTGGTACGGTCTTATTTTTTGTTACTTTGTTTGAACTTATGCCTATGACATCTTTCACTTTTTATCTATTTATTATTTGTGACAGAAACACGTTTTTTTCATTTTTTCATAAGTCGTGATAACACGCAAAAAAAACAACAACAAAAAACAACAACACCTTTGTTTGCAAACAAGGCAATTACCCTTGTTTGTGAAGATAAGATTGCCCGTTATTTTCCATGATTTATAGCTTACGTTACTCTATAAAGGCATCAAAAGTATTGGTTTTGAAGTGGCATGAATTACCTGTATTGTACTCTTTTTTCCTCGGTAGTACCTTTAAAGAATTCTTACAAGTAAAACGTACCATTCTTGTATATTTTCTAATTTTTCTATGGCTTACTCTTATAACTTTCCTCTGGTTATAAAATACAATCCATCAATCCAACAGTCATTGCACGATTACTTAGTGTATTTAATCTTGATAGGATAACTGAATTCATCGATAATGAGACTCTTAGTAGTATCACATCACCACTTGAACAAATGTAGTTCGGTACTCAAGAAATGAATGACAAACTTAATATTATAATAAAATATATCAGAATTAGGATAAACTTATAAACGCTAGAAAAAAACGACATCCATAGCCGTAAATGCACTTTCGCACTAAAGAACTTTCAAAATGACGAACAAGTCGTGCGGAATTCGTGTTAAAATTGGGACAGCTCTTGGAAAATGTCTTTTATTTCCCATTTGATGCACCTATCATGCGCATTGCGTGTCGTTCATCACTGGAGTCGATATTAGAATGCTGTTTTTATTTTTTATGTTTTGATTTGCTAAGACATTTCAAAAATAATTGTGAAAGATGATTGCTTTGGCGTGTTGCTCTTTGTAAATTTGTGTCGCGGAGGATAGCCATCAAAAGATTTGCAAACTAGCTAGTGCTTGTTTTAAAAAATTAAATTGTTCTTTTAGATTAAACGCCAAAAGCAATTCATTTCTCCTTGAATGAAGAAGAGTATCAAATACGCCATGAAAAAGAAGAGTTAGCATATATATGCTGCAATGTAGCGGGGTTTGATACTACCTTATCAACAGATTTCTGTGATATAACCGGGTAACAGGGTCAACGAAATGAAACAACACATCCTTTAGTGAAAACTATTGTATTGATTACTTGTGACCGAGCTATCATATTGCTTATACTCGTTCTTCTCATTTCTTGTTTATGTTCTTTTTACACCTCACGCAATTGAAACTGACCAAGAAAGTAATTTTCATGACATGGTGAAACGGTGGGAAACTGGATTATATTTCACTGACATAAGATCAACAATCTTCTAGTTAACAGTAAATTACGTCAAAAACCATTTCCCATATGACATCAAGATAGATAAATAAGATATTTATAACCATTGTTAGTTTGCTCTTCTAATTGTTATTTACGAAAAATAGGTGAGCTAGTGCTAGTCTATTAACAATCTAGACATTTAGCTACTCTAATGGGCCAATATCGTATAAATTATAAAGACATGACTGGAAAGATATTTCAGTTAGATTTAGTAATTTTGATACAAATTCGTATTACGTATTTAATCTCCTTTTCGGCTAAGTAGAGATTAACTGATTTAACAAATATGTTTGCAGCTACGAACAGAAGTTAAGCTTTGCAAAATATTTCTCTGTAACGAAGATTTAAATTCGACAATACTGCTATCCTTAGCATATATTCAACGTTGTTTCATCATTTTAACAACGTTGACGTTGTTCAACCAATATTCAACTATGGACGACCATACCGATCTATTGCCAATGTAAATCCCATGTTGAATCAACGTTGTTTATGGCCGAAGTTTTACTTTTAGTTTGGTTTTATATCTTATCTTTTTTTACCACTAATTTTGTGTAATTATTCCTTCATTGAATAAGTCTGTAAGTGATTTTTGTCAGGAAAATTACGTTTCAATTTTTTTTCTGGAAATTCAAATTGAAATAAGCCCTTAAACATTTAGAGCTGGGGAATAATTTTGCGCTTTCCATTAAATTAATGCTTTATATATTATATGACTTAAGTAGGCAATTTATTTGGATTTTGAAGGTATGGTATTACCGTAATATTTTACTTTAGTTTACTGATTATTGGTGATAATTACTTATTCTTAAAATTCTACTTAATTGATTTACTTTATGAAAGAAAAGATAGATAAAAACATTCAACTAAGTCGATTTGACACGTTTTTACGACCTTATAGAATGATTTGGATTTGGTAGGCCTTACGCGAAGTTGTTGATGTCCTTCGCAATTAATGATTTTACAGGTCTTGCGTTTTTAATTTATTTTTCATATTTTTAAACATTTTTTTGTGCTAAATACTTATTGAAATTTAATCATTTTAATTATAAAATTGTAACCTATTAAGTGTTGTTTGGCCCGCACAATTTACGTCCCAAGACGATTCGTCAATCTAGCTGTATTAGTATTTATATTTTAGTGATAGTATAATACATGGTTTATTAGTTTGAAAAATACATTATATCCATTGCATTATCGAAGAATGTATTGATTCAACTGTTATTAGAGTTAAATAACAAAGTTGAGTGTTAAACATTTAAGTGTAATTGTGAACTTATAGGAAATAATAACTCTTATTTATATTCTAGATGAAATTGAGAGTATTGCAGCTGTAGCTGGTATACCATACATTCAACATGTAAAGGACTGTCATGTTTGTTAATTTGAAATTCATATATTTAATATAAATTTTTCCTTTATGTATCAACTGACGAAGCTACTAAAGCGAAACATGTATTGATATTTAAATTTGTGTTGGTTTTTGATCTTATTGTCCTCTCTTTACAAAGTGTAAATATTTCAACTAGATCTACTGGATATTTATCTTGTTTTAAAAAATTATTTTAGAATACTTCTGTAACATTATCAATATAAAATTTACATATTTGTTTTACGGATGCTGCATAAAATGGTCTTAGCTAGTGCCTAGAATGAATATATCTTGGAGAAAATGCTGCAGGTAACTGTTGGTGAGCAATTCGTCTTACCAATCAAAGGTGAAACTTTTAAGTAGCTTCGTTTTTTTAAACAATTGTATTTTATGTATATAATTTGCTGTCAATATGTATATATATCAATATGTCAATAGCTATATCTCAATTTCTATGCTGTTTTATGATGTACATCTTGACAAGCATTTTAAGATCACTAAGTTGATTAAATATATATAATTTTAGATTAACCAAGTCACTTTTAACCAATATAACCAACTTCTTATTTTTATTTGCCGAAGCAGTAACAGACAGCAAAAGAAGTATGCAAACACTATTATGAAACACTTAAGACTAACCCAGAAAGATCTAGATGTAGTAGATTGGAACCTATAGCTTAATTGTTAAACTAAAAGGACTTCTTAAATCGTTTGTATTTAAGCTGCACTTAAACTGTATTTTTGAAATAAAATATCTAACGTATTTATTGTATCATAGTTTGGAGACCTTCCTATTGAAAACATGGCACCAAAATAGGAAAAATAATTTTGGCTAACTTCGACTGTAAACAAATTTGCACTATTTTTTATATAATTTTATCTCTAACTGCATACTACGTTTTCATACACGGGGAGATTTAAATTACTTTTTGAGCTTTCTATGAATACAATATTCGTTTGCTTCTAATAAATATGAATATGATTTGCTATCATATATTCCATAGTATATTTTGCGGATGATTCAAAATTTTACCAGTACGTGTTAAATGTTTAATTCTTCTTAGGCCACCCCTATTAGTATACAAATTTAATCATATTGGCATAAATCTTATGTTTGGATATTATTGCTTTTAACCATGAAAGCGAAGAAAATATTATCCAGCCATCTTCCTCGAAATAACCAGATTTTTTTTATACTGATTGTAGGAAAAATATTATATACATGCCGAGAACTCTCCGACAAACTTTGATACCTGACCTACCATATTGTTCTAAAATTTTGATTTCGTTTTAATTCTGGACCCTACAATTTGATTTTCAGTACCAAGATACAACGTGTCAACATAGAATGGCGGTTAATACTGAACTTGAAGCAAAATTTGAGCTCGACCTATTTTTATGATAATTATTTATTATGTTATATGTATATCAATAATGATTACAATTAATTGCTTTGCTAAAGTAACAATCATCTGTTTACCATTACCTTTCAGAAGGGAGAAATATAGAAAACCTTTAAACGTCTTTATTGTTAATAATAAACAAATTCGACATGAGTAACACAACGTTTTTGTATGTTGCTAAATTCAAAGCGAGTACTGGTATTCTACAAAACAACCCATGTACGCAGGTATTATAATTTATGAAAATAAAGGATCCCTTAAAGTGTATGTCGCGCATCTAACGATCAATTTGGGCTCTACAAATTCAATAAACATTCATGTGAGCCTCAAGAATAAAACAGAATAAAAGTGAAAACTGTCTATGTTAAATAAAACAAGCTCATAACAACGTTTCTCTAAATTCATCTAAAAAACGTTTGTTTATTTGTGCAATTTTAATAAATATCTTAAGTAAATTCCTGTCTTTTCGAAATCAGTGCCGGCACATTTATCCTAGCTCGAAACATAATTGTGAATAAGGAAATTAACTCGGCATCATGAAACTGTGCTTGAAAGTGAACGGTATATTTCGGACGATATTTATATAAATGTCCGCGGGTCACGTTGATTACTGATTATTTTTGAATGGTCAACACAATAGATACTTCCCGACAGGAACTCGTCAAATGTGGCTTTTCCCTTGCTGACCCCCCCCCCCCCTTCCTCGCTACAATCAAACTTTTACTGTTATGGAGCACTAATAGATAAGATAGATAATTTGTGTGCTTATTTTTGAAGGGGTAACTGTTAATGTTGGCGGATAAAATCGGATTAGCGTGTATAAATCCGAACTGTCTTTTCATTAAGTAAAAAAATTGAGAATAGGGTGATCCCTCAGAATTATTAATCACAACAAATTACACGAAAATTGCAGAATCGGTTTGGTTGAGTCTATACATGAAGTACAACATAAGTCTATTATGGCAAAATGCAAAGTTACTTTACTTGTACATGTGAACCTATTATTTAGACTTGGATGGGCACGTTAAAAGTATTCTAATAAATCATAATTATATCAAAAGACGTGATAAATGTGTCGGATTAATTTTTTTACTATCATTCATAAAAATATGTTAGACGTTAATCTTATATAATAGAATATAAAACATTATTTAATTTTACCTATGAAATATGGTGCTATATCAGTCAAATATATTTCATATTTTTTAAAAATAAATATGAAATATAAATATGAAAGTGGGAGGAGTCATATTTATTTTACGGGACTTCTTTCGCCATTTTGTTTGAAAAATCTGAAAATTCAAAACAAATTTTTGTCGAATTTTGTTTTGAAAACTATCTAGAATGATAGAAAACGCTCTAACTAAGAAAATAAATCCGAACACCAATATATATTTAATTCAGTCATTAACGCTGTACAGACGTTTAAAGAGTTGTTTACGTGACGTCACAATGTAGCGCTAAATATCACGTGCAAAACAAGACAATAATTATATTACAGCGCGCTGTACTTGTAATTGCAGTTGCGTAGCAAGCAAGCAAGGGGTTTCGTAACCATTTCTCTTGGATATTGAAATTAAATAAAAAGGTTATTTTTTCGTTTTACGTGAAATATGGTATATATTTTCACTCAACATGATAAAATGCCACATATTTTCACTCGCCGTCCCGGCTCGTGAAAATATGTGGCATTTTATCATGTTTCGTGAAAATATATTCCATATTTCACTCAAACGAAAAAAAATCATCTTAATACAATGATAATTTCCAATTTTGTTTCTCATGCTAATATTCTCATGTTCATTATTTTTCTATGAACATGGAACAACAAACAAGACAATAGATCATCGCACGATTTTTATACCTACGGGGTTATTTATCCATAATACAAGCTTAGAAGTATAATGACATTCGTTATAAATAATTATGACCTTCCACATAAAGATAACAATAATAACGTTTCATGACAGGAAGAACAAAAAAAGTGTTAAATCGTGTCCTTTGCCCGTCTATACGTTTTTCTTCGAGATCTTTGTTAATATGTATAAGAGAACCCGTTTTCTTAATGATTTACTTAAGTTGTCACTCCTTTAACACTACATATGTGTTTGCTAACAGATTGTTGTATTTGGTATATTTTAGGTAATCTTCTCTAATCGTTTAGACATCTTTAATTAATGAGATCGCCCAAGGTGGTGGGGTTGTAGACAAGGACAGTGAGTGCAAGCACGGGCACAGGCGGAGCTCCGTGCTCCCCGCGTATCATGTTCGTGTATTGGTCATTATAATTAAGTGGTGATATATCATTCACATTTGTTTGTACATATTCCTTACTATTTTGAAGTAGATGAAGAAGATATGAAACTACACTGTCCACACTCAAGTTTGGTGAGCGATTCTCGGGGGGGGGGGGGGGGTGTAATTGTCTGTTTTGTAATTTTGTAATGTCCCAGGTAAAGCTCTGGCTTTAGGCTTTCTTACGCATTTTAATTTGACATTTTGATAAAGTTTTTCGTTGGTATACATGCGTGCACATAGTTATACCAATGACATATTTTAAAGTATGTTATCAAAAGAGATTATCATGAATTATGTGACAGTACAAGCACGGTGTCATTCACATTTCCGATAGATTGAGTAAAAGTCAAGTTTTAATTACCCAAAAGGGACTTTGAAGATATAATTGTCTAGAAATATGTTTTATTGCTTCATAAAATAGCTTTAAAAGGATTTTCATTGTTTTGTTACGTCGTTAACGATCTTTGATATTGTATCTCGATGTCAAACAAAGCGATGATAAATAGAACAGTTTATTTTGCCTTTTATATTAGAGGCAATAACTAATCAAAACATCAACATCCACCAGTTTAAAGTCATTTAATTTATAATACGTGCTGTTTTTGGAATCCTTAAGAGATAATTTAAAACAATCATGAATGGTATATCCATAAAAACCCTTCCCTAAAATGTTTAATAAATCATGTTTCCCACTTTTGAGGCGAATTGTTTTGTCTGTATTAGATAAGTTTACAATTACTTTTTTCATTTCAATCATAACACAAATACTTCTGATTACTTTTTGTTGTCTATATTTGTATATGAAAAGTGAATGCAAAGAAAGCCATTTCTAGGTTCACAATATATTTTCATATGGAAATTACCAAGGCCTGTTTGTTTCCGTGTAATATTGAAAATTCAGATTTTTTTTTGTGTAAACCAAAAACAATTTTTTTGCAAACTTGTATTCACTGCAAAATTAAACACTTTTGTCTGTATTAAATGAAGGTGCCAGAAAAGTGTAATAATAGAAAGTAAATTGTTTCAATTAAATGATAGTTGTTAATATAGAACTAGAAATGTGTTGATGAGTCACCAGCAAATATTTTTACTGATTATTATTTAACGCACTAAATTATCTCGTGAATTTACGTAACATTTGATCACTATCACTTTACTTACTTAAGTGATGTAATCCTTTCACCTATATTCATACTTTGTATACATGAGCTCTTTGCTTAAAGACGTAAAAGTGATGAGTTCTCGTCAGCAAAATTATTCTATTTTTTTATTAGTTCATGCAAAACTTAAAGCTTAATACATTAAAAAATTTTTTTTAACCAATATGATTCTTTCGCAAATGTTATTTATCATTATTATTTATCATTATTAACTTAAGGTTAATAATGATAATAACATTTGCTATCATTCACATTTAACTTACAATATTACCGATATAAAGTTAAGCATATGTTAAATATGTTAAAATTGTAACACACGCTCGCATACTTGCAAGCCTACATTTATGCTCGTGATACATTCTGGCCCTCTTGTACTGTAAAAGTATTGTATTTAGATTTATTTAAGATTTTTTTCTATATCATTATGATTGTTGTTGACATATGTTGGCATTTAAAAGGGATTTTAGCTTCAAACTCTACTAAGGTGATGTTATTTAGTTCAAATCTTCTATAAATGGTGTATCATCGTTATAATATGTTCATATACAATCTATCAAATATATTATGTTCTTCTGATTCTATTTGCCAGCTTTTTAGTCCCCTACCGGTTTACCCTCCGTCCGTCTGTCCGTCTGTCTGTCTGTCCGTCCGTCAGTCCGTCCTACCGTCTGTCCGTCCATCAGTCCGTCCGTCCACAAAACTGGATCCCGCGATAACGCAAAAAGTACTGAAAATATTTTAATGAAACTTGATATATGGATAGATGGCAGTATGGAGATTATGCACGTCTTTTTCTTTTCTTCCTATGTTGAAAATTCTGGTTGCTATGGCAACAAATAGACTGAAAATATGGCAAATTTTACACATAACCTGGATCCCGCGATAACGCAAAAAGTACTGAAAATATTTTTATGAATCTTGATATATGGATAGATGGCAGTATGGAGATTATGCACGTCTTTTTCTTTTCTTCCTGTGTTGAAAATTCTGGTTGCTATGGCAACAAATAGACTGAAAATATGGCAAATTTTACACATAACCTGGATCCAGTGATAACACAAAAAGTACTAAAAATATGTTTATGAAACTTGACATATGGGTAGATGGCAGTATGGAAATTATGCACATCCTTTTTTTATCTTCCTATGTTGAAAATTCTGGTTGCTATGGCAACAAATAGACTGAATTTCAAGATTTCTGATTCTAGTTTTTAAGTTTTTTCACTATAAGTTCTTTATTTCTTAAGGTATTTTCTTCAAACTTCAAATATAAGTTGCTTGTCA
The DNA here is from genome assembly GCF_026571515.1 of Ruditapes philippinarum. Classification (NCBI taxonomy): domain Eukaryota; kingdom Metazoa; phylum Mollusca; class Bivalvia; order Venerida; family Veneridae; genus Ruditapes; species Ruditapes philippinarum. The sequence continues at coordinate 272,263 of NW_026855353.1, forward strand.
TCAACCACATCATATGTGACAAGGTTTACAACTCTAGCACAATATTTATCAGAATTACCTCCCTTGAACTTAAAATTTTCATGAAAAAAACATTGTATTTTTTAATAACTTCTTTTTCTGAATGTATCTACTTCAAACTTCATATAAATGTTTCTTATTGTCACTCAACATTTGTGAGTGTTCAATACTCTAGCAAGACTATTTCCAGAATTATGCCCCTTTTGAACTTAGACTTTTTTTTGAGAAATTGGTAATTTTTACTCCAACTTCTTCAATCATGATAGGATTTTAAAAATGTTATATTTTGATAACATGAAATGTTTAAAAAATAACTTAAGAGTGTCCTTCAGTCCGTCTGTCTGTACATAAAAACTGTTTCCTGTGATCACTTTTAAAGAACTTTTTCAACAAATTTACTTAAATTGGAACCTAAGTGAATGGCCAATGGCCCTTCAGAATGTTGCTTGGGCTCTTACCGGTAGGGGACTTATGGATTGCTCGCAATACTATGATAATTGCTTGTTTTTATTGTGATTACTTTATAACGTTGACTTTGTTGTATTAATACATTGGGCGAATGAGGAAGGATCAGCCTACGTGTGATACGGTCTAATTTTGTTACTTTGTTTGAATTAATGCCTGTGACATCTTTCAATTTTATCTATTTATTCTTTGTGACAGAAACACGTATTTATACATGTATGTCTTTGTTTTATTTTTATAAGTTGTGATAACACGCAAAAACGCAACAGCTGCTTTGCTTGCAGACAAAAGCTATTACTCTTGTTTGTGAAAATAAGATTGTCCATTAATTTTCCATGATTTATATCTAACGTTACTTTATAAAGGCATCTAAAGTATTGGTTTTGAAGTGGCATGAATAACCTACATTGTACTTTTTTTCTCTCACTCGGTTGTACCTTTAAAGAATTCTAACAAGTAAAACGTACCATTCTTGTATATTTGGCTTACTCTTATTACTTTCTTGTCGTTAAAAATACAACCCATCAATCCAAGGGTCATTGCACGATTACTTAGTGTACTTTATATTGATAAAATAACTGAATTCTTAAATAATTGTAATCTAATTAGTATCGCCTCTCCACTTGAACAAATGTAGCTACGGTCTCGAGAAATGAATGACAAACTTAATATCATAACAAAAAGAATATATAAACTAGAAAAAGCATCCATAGCCATACATACACTTTTACATTTCAGAACTATCAAAATGATGAACATGTCGTGCGAAATACTTGTTAAAAATCACACAGCTTTTATTAAATTCTTTATGTCCCATTTGATGCACATATCATGCGCATTACTTGTCGTTCATCACTGAAGTCGATATTAGAATGTTGTTTTTTTATTTAGTTATGTTTTGATTTGCCAAGCTATTTGATTGTTTTGGCGTGTTTGCTTTTGTAAATTTGTATCTCGAAGGATAACCATAAAGATTTTGAAACTAGCTAGAGCTTAATTTAAAAACAAATATTGCTCATTCAGATTAAACGCCAAAAGCAACAAGATATGTTTGACAAACATGTATGCCCCCTATTGGCATTCAATAAGTCATATGGCAAGGTTATTGTAACGGTCTTTTGACCTAGTTAACAAAAAATCAATAAGGGTTATCTACTGGTCATGACTAGTCAATAGGTCATTGTAACCGTATAGGTAAATTTATCACAAATATTACCAAATAATAAATGAATCATGTTGGCCTCCTTACTGAAAATTATATAAGACCTCGAAATGTGAATACCAAAGGCATTTTTGTTAAATAAAAAAAAATATCAACCAAGGCAACTTGAGTCGTTGAGTTATTAGTCGCGAACAGTTTCAACGTACAAGGTCAATGTGACTTTGACCTTTGAGTAAATAGGGGTTATCTACTGGCCAAGACCAATGCACATATGCAGTTTGAGGGCTTACAACTCACGGGTTGTCAAATCATTGATAGGATTTTTACGTACAAGTTCAATATGACCTTGTTTTTTGACCCCTTGGTCTCAAAGTAAGTGGGGTCATCTTCTAATCAAAACAAATGCACCTATACAGTTTGAGGACCAAGGGCCCACGGGTTGTCAAGTTATGATCGGAAATTGTTTTACCTACAAAGTCAATGTCACCTTGACCTTTGACCCTCGATTTCAAAATCAATAGAGGTCATCTACTGGCCAAGACCAATCCACCTATGCATTTTGAGGGTCAAGGGCCCATGGGCTTTCAAATTAGTGATCGGAAATTGTGTTTACTACACAGTCAATGTGACCTTGACTTTTGACCCCAAAATCAACAGGGATTATTTACTGGTCATGAACAATCCACATACCAAGTTTGAAGTTCCTAGGTCTAAGCGTTCTTCAGTTATTAATCGGAAACATTTTGGTCTACGGACCGACGTACCGACGGGCCGACCGATAGACAGACAAATGCAAAGCAATATACCTCACTTCATTGAAGGGGGTATAATTATTTCCTCCTTGTACTTAGATTAAGAGTACCAACGCGGTTGATCAAATACGTCATAAAACAGAATAGTTAGCATATATATGCTGCAATGTAGTGTGGTTCTTTACCGTTCATTACTATCTAATCAGCAAGTTTCTACGATATACTGCAACATTATAAGGCCAAATAAATAAATCAACGCACCCATCCGTAGATAACTTATGACCGAGTTCCCATATTGCTAATATCCATTGTTCTCGCTTCTTGTTTATGTTCATTTTATACCTCACTCAATTTAAAACTGACCAGTAAAGTAATTTTCAGGACGTGCTGAAATGGAGGGAAACTGGATTATATCTCGCTGGCATGTGACCAACAGTCTCTTAGTTATCAGTGAATTACGTCAAAGTCCATTTCCCAGATGACATCAAGATAGATAAATAAGAAGTTTATAACCATTGTCATTTTGCTTTTCTATTTGACATTTCGAAATATAGGAGAGCTATAGCTAATCTCTTAACAATCTAGACATTAAACTAATCTAATTGACCAATTACTAATTAATTACGAAGACATAACTGGAATAATATTTTCACTTAGATTCAGTAATGTGGAAACAAATTTGTATTACGTAACCATTTAATCTCTTTTTCCGCTAATTAATAATTATAAAAATAATAATTATATTTATTATTATCAACTTATTATAAAAAATATGCTACGAAAAGCATCGTTAAGCTTAGCAAGTGAAAAATTTAAAGTCTCTGTAATGACGGTTTTATTTTGACAATATTGCTATATATATGGCGAAACTTAAAGCAAGCATTTCAAAATGGGCCAAAGCCTATGAAATTTACTGAAAGATAACGTGGTATCGCAATTAGATTTCAATCTCATATACAACATTACTAATATGATTAATCATTATGGCCAAACATCGCAATATTAATATCATATGTGATTTCGACGTGTAAAGATTCTTTTATTATAGGAGAAAATATATAAAAATAGTCTCCTATCTACACAGTCTATGTCTGTTGCACACATGTCAAACTTTTTAGGTTTGATGATTATCAATTTTAACCTCGAAAGCGAAAATTTGGATCAACCATTTTCCTCGAATTAACCACATTTGTTGTATTATACTGCGGAAGAATTTATTTGAAACATGCCGAGGACTGTCGGACAAACTTTGATACCTGACCTACCCTATTGTTCTAAAATTTTGATTTCAATTTAATTGTTGACCCTACAATTAATTTTCAATACCAAAGTATCACGTGTCAACATGTAATGGCGATAAATACTGAACTTGAGCTATCACTAAAGTTGATTCATAACTCTTCCGCCACCTTGACTTAAATAAAAAGAAAAAAGGAGAGAAAGGGTGGTATAAAACAAAAATAAATTTGAGCTTGAACTTCTTTTATGACATTTTATCTGTGTTCAAGTAATAATTACAGTTAATTGCCTTGCTAAGTTATAATTATCTGTTAACCAGAAAAATAGAAGAGTGAAATAAATATGTAGACAAAAATAACCAGATTTTAAATAGATCTGTATAATATCATGCAACATTTATGTAAACAGATAAATACAATCCATTATTTATTAGCTCGTCTATTCGCAGAATACTGGAGCTAATGCAGTTACCCATTTGTCGGTGTCGGCGTCCCCGAGGTTAATCTTTAACGTGAAAGGTGGTGTCTCTATAACTTCTGAGGGGAATGGATTGAAACTTCACACACTTGTTCTTTATGATTATCTTATATGATTGGCAAAGTCCCATAGCACTGATTGCTGTTTTGCATATTTGTGCGCCTTTTTCGATATAGAAATTTTTGGTAGTTTTTTGCGTGTAATCTGGTTTCTCTATAACTACTAAAGGGACTGGATTGAAACTTCACACGCTTCTTTTCTGTGATAATCTAACATGATTGACATAAGTCCAATAACTTTTATGCATATTTATGCCCCTTTTCCGACTTAGAAATTAATGTAAGCTCACTGGTATCTCCATAACTACTGAGGGGAATAGATTGAAACTTCAGAAGCTTGTTTTCTGTGATTATCTAACATGGTTGGCACAGGTCCTATGGCCTTGACCCCGGATGTTCAAAAGCAACCCTAAGCTAGGTATTTTCATTAGCCTACTATATACCAGTTTACAATATCTCATTGTTAAACTTATTTATCGTCAACAACTATTTTTTATTACTAGTTACAATGACCTTAACCCTAGTGGTTCCTTAAGCAATTCTAATCCTTATCTCCTTAAAAACTTGCTTTTACGAAGTTTGATATAAAATAATTCATTCCTAACTCTAGTTATTGTCGGAAACCATTTTGCTATTTCTATTAAGTGACGTTACGACAGGGGTTCCAAAAAGGTATTCCAACTACGGTCATCATATAATGTTGCTATTTACTAGTTTGATTACAATGTGACAATTTTTTTCTCAAGTTATAGTCTAGAAAACATTTTTCTACTGTCAGTAACAATAACCTTGACACAGTTTTGAACAGTTTATTGAAAATGCTGGACCTCTTAGAGGCATCAGTCACATATACAATAATATATACATATAATATGACATATCATAAAGAGATATCCACGAAATATACTGATGTACAACATGGCAAATATAAATAAAAAATGAAAGAGTTACATTATGAAAATAAGCTTAGTTATCAATTAATTAAATGCTGAAATAATTTCTTTACAGAATACTGCAAGTTTTAACAATATACTCCTATCTGTGCTATTCATTAACATAGAAAACTTGATTGAATTAACATTAGTACTATACTCTCTAGTTATTTTTTTTTCTATCAGTATTAAAGAATTGACAATTAAATAAGTAATGATATTCATCACCAAGTGAGCTATTATTGCATAAATAACACACTCTTAATTCTCTTGGTATATTACAAAATCTACCAGACTCAATAGGCAATTTATGGTTCATACATCTAAAGCGCAATACAGTGGAACCTGTCTAATCCGAACCAGAAGAAAAGTTCGGATTAGAAAAGTTTCCGGATTAGAAAGGTTTCCGAATTAGAAGGTTCTTTTACATGTTTTTTCATGTTACATGTATTTGCAAAATAGTTTAGGGAAAGAAAACGGGAATGCATTTGAAATTGCAATTTAGATATTTTATTTTTGCAGTCTCTTATTGTTCATTCTAATACATGTGAATACAAAAATAAAGAAATGAAAATAAATAGATAAGTAAAAAAATATTATGTCCTAAAGGCTAAGTTAACCTTTGATGTAAAACAGGAGGCGGAGACATAATTAAATATTCGTACCAGCATTTGTCAATTGTTGTTTACTCTTATCCGATTCAGCGACTATCCGAATTCACTGACAGTTTCCATTAATTTTCATTGCTTAATCACGTATCATTGAATCCATTACAAAGGATTAAAATATATTTTTATTGCATTATATCAAAATATTTATTGAAGGTGACGAAAAACAATCAATTAAGCAATTATAGAAGATATGAAGGCAAGTTAAGTGTAATTTTCACACCTTCGCAGATCATACGTTTCACCCATTAATCAAGTGAAATAACACATCAGTTTGGTGTATGTTTACACCTGCAAGATGTATTTTGAATGAAGGTGTGATATTTGGCAAAATCTGTTCGGATCCGAGAGGTATTTTCTTTTAGCAAAATAAGAACAAAAATTGAAAAAATCGTCCGGAATTCGGAGTAGACAGGTTCCGGATCCGAAAGGAGTTTTACTATTGAAAATAGAACGAATAAAATCGGGACCGGACACTTCGTTCGGATAAGAAAGGATTTCGGATTAGAAGGGTTCGGATTAGTAAGGCTCCACTGTAGTACCAAAGCTAAATGAGATGGTAAAATATCTAAAAACTTTTCAAATCTGAATTCACTTTTGTACATTCTATAATTCAGACATTCACTTGATTCTGACATTTAACTATGCCAATTTTGAACGAACTGATCTTTTAGTCTATTTTTAAAAATTTTCTTAAACAATGGAAGAGAAGTGGCAACATTATTAATCCACACATTTGATAAACCCAGTGAATCTAGTAATTTACAAACACTATTCATCCATGGGAGTTTCAACACATTTCTACAATACAAAGAGTGTGACATATCATACAATATATGGCTTATTGATTCTTGTTTGCTACTTAAAATCTTATTCCAAAAGCACAAAACTCTACTTTTTACATGAATTGATAAAGGTAATATCCCTAAATCACCATAAAGCATACAATTTGGAGTACTTTGTTTCAAATTAAATATGAGTTTATAAAATAACTGTTACACTTATTCAATATGCTTTTACAGAAATAGACCCAGTCTAAAAAAAGAGAAAACACCACGAAAACGATTACAGTTTCTACTATGTCTTTTGTTTGGTATTACAATTTACAAATCACACGGAATGTCCCTTCAGTGGTTGTAGAGTGTTAACATGCAAACATACCAGGTCAACTTGGTGTTGCCTTAGGACGTGAAATACTACAGAAAAAGTGCAAATTTACTTACAAAACACGCTCAACAAGTTTATACCTTTCATAAATTATCATCAAAAGAGCTTTTACCTGGCGGCAGTTGTTGCAAAAATGAATTTATTTCATCTGACGTGTTAACTGATCGTTCAATCGATTTGAATCTAAAAAACGACTGTTTTGATGCAGAACTTATTATTGATGATGATAACGCTATGTTGCCGATGATGAAAATGATCCTAGTTTTTGTATTGATGATAATGACATTCTTTTAAACTTTAGACCATGATAGCACTGTTTCTGGAAGACAAGTCCATACAGCCTCACTTGATAACATTTCCCCGCTGAAATTTCGAATGAAATAAAAGAAGACTATGTTACAATTCCCCTTGATGAATGAATGAGTAACGTTATTGAAGAAGTTAAAACAAATATGAATCTCTTATTTCTGGTTTACAAACTTTTTGTATATTTACCTTAAAAAACCTGTGCAGACACTTTTCCAGATAGTGATTAGTTGCAAAATAAAGATACTTTGTGCTTTGGTACAAAGATTAATTCTTTTTTTTTTTTTATTTTACGCCTTTTCCCAACAGTATTTCAGTGTCATATAGGCGGGTAGTTTCCTAAACATCGTTCCAATAATTAGCGAAGCATATTTTGAATCATGCGAAAAGGTCATAAAAGAAATAAAAAAAATTACGACAAAACAAATTTTCAGTTTATTTTCGGCAACAGCTTTTAAAATTCAGAAATTTCTTTTAAAGATAAACTCTGAAAATGTTTCTACCTCAGAAATTCACGAACAAACTATACCAATTGAACGATTTGAAGCACGAAAGGGTGTAACACGTTATATCGGTGGTTATTGTATTGCGAAAGTTAAATATAAGTATCAGAAAATGAACCAAAATTCTTTATTTAAACCACCAAGGGAGTCCGTTCTTACAAGTAGCACCATCGACTAATGTAACAAAGGGGAAGGGAAAAGGTAAAGAAATATGGTTAACAAGATCAACAAGGAAAGGTGGCGTTCAATGAAGGTCATTATCATCTACGAAAGGAAATGGAAATGGAAAGAACAAAAAGAGGAAAAGAAAGACGATGATAAAGTTTGTCCAGTTTGTTCTGGTAAGTATGATAATAGATAGCTCCGACTGGATTCAAAATGTGACTCCCGCAATAAATGGGTTCGATTTTCATGGTCGGTGTGTTGGAATTACTACCTCCGAACAGTGAAAAACATATGAAGATGATAATGTTTCATTATTTGTCCTTTCTGTGATTGAAGTAATAATTAATCGCATACACACAGTGTTTTATAATGTGCATGTTTGGTATTTAGTTTTGCGATTGTAAACTGGCCGTACCGCATTTCTGTAACATTAACACCCACATTATTTTGCGACATTTGAATAATTATTTTCGTAATTAAAGCAGCATGCCTCCAGATTCATGTTAATTTTCATGAAAATTTTGGAAATGTATTTGAAAGAAAAATGTTGTGAGGTGTAGAGAAAGCAATTTACATATTTGAATCGGCACTTACAATATAAGAAAATTACCCAAAAAAAAGTGGTCAACATATGCAAAAACAGCCCATACTGCGTTAGTAATGCAGTAGAAATATAGTGATAAAATACTGCAAAATCAAAATTAAACCGTGCATAACATATCAAATTTAATTTGAATGTTTTTAACTTTCTTAAAGTTTTAGTATATTTTTCTCATTTTTGATTGTTTGAGATATTTTGGTTGATCTAGAGGCGTGCAGCTTAAAAAGAAAACACCAAACAACAGAAGAAAATCACTTCAACGACACATATACAGCATTTACACTTTTATACCCCCAACACCTCACGTTTTTATAAATGTATCTATATTTCTACCACCCGTAACTATTTTGTTATTCTGCATTTTAAGTGGCGCTTGGTTCATCTTAAAGTCAAGATATGCCCCAACCATGATGTCGAGTTTATTTCAGTTGATTTATTAATTTTAAATAATAGTCATTGAAAATTTCTCGATAGGCAACATACTTTTTCATATTCCACGCTTATTTCTTCTCATGGTTAACTTGTTATGTACCTTCAATAAAGAACAAGAATTTGTAACAGAGTAACCAACGTCTCCTGCCTCGGGAAGTTTTATATGTAGCATAACATTGTGCTATTTCAAAAGACTGAGGTATGGATCTCAGGACATTTAGTCCAAAATTATGATCAATGCTAGATCTGCAAATGCAACAAACAATTTGTTAAAAAAAATGAAACACGGAATTTTAAAATCTATCATGTTAAGCTTTGACCTCTAAGTGTGACCTTGACCTTGGAGGTAGGGGAGCAGGTGTTGTGCATGACATGTCTTATTATTGAGACTATTTGTGCCAAGTATTTTCAAAATCCCTTGAATTATGAAGAACTTATAGATTGGACATGACATAACGTCTTATTATTGAGACTATTTGTGCCAAGTATTTTAAAAATCCCTTGAACTATAAAGAAGTTATAGATTGGACACAAAATATACCCTATAACAGACTATGTAAATCTTTGACCTCTAAGTGTGACCTTGACCTTGGAGGTAGGGACACAGATGTTACGCATGATATATCATCTAATCATTGTGACTATTTGTGCCAAGTATTTTCAAAATCCCTTAATCTATGAAGAAGTAATGGACGGGACACAAAATATACCAAATAACAGACTCTGTTAACCTTTGACCTCTAAGTGTAACCTTGACCTTGGAGGTAGGGGTGCAGATGTTGTACTTGACATATTTGTTTGTTTGGATTTTTACGGCACGTCAACACATAACTGGCTATATCGTGCCGAATGCTACAATAGGCTTAAAATGTTTGGTAAAACTTTGTAAATGACAATAGAAATGAGCCAATTAGATCCTAGAATACAAGTTTATCTCTTTCAAATAATCAATTATGTTTATTGATGGAATTGTATTAAAGAGTTCTTTGAGTGAATTTACAGAACAAAATCTATTACGAGCATGTGAAAAATCATGACATTCAAGAAGAAAATGCTTGGCAGTAAAAATTTCATTACAACCTACACAGAAAGGGGCATTGTCATTTGTAGAAGATAAGAGTGGGTAATTTTAGTGTGTCCAATTCGGCATCGAAGAAGAACTGTTTGATCATGGCGGTTTGACAGAGATAGAGATGGTGAGACACATCAAGAGATGGGTTTATATCGTGAAGTTTATTAAAAAAACGGCATTGTCCCAATTTGCTTTCGAGTTTATTTATAGCCAGTCTAATAAACAATAAGTCAGTTCTTTGACAATTTAATGATTGTTTAGCTAAAAGCATCTACTTTTTCATTTCCTCGGTATACCTACATGACTTGGAATCCAATATAATTTAACAGATTTTTTTTTAGTATATCATGAAATCGTAAAAGAAGTTTCTTTATCATGACATTGGACATATCGTCTTATTTTGTGACTATTTGTTGCCAGTTATTTTCAAAATCCCTTGAACTATGAAGAAGATCAAGATCCGACACAAAATATACCCTATAACAGATTATGTGAATTTTTGACCTCTAAGTGTGACCGTGACCTTGGAGGTAGTGATGCAGGTGTTACGCATGACACATTCTCTTATTACATGTATAGTGATTATTTGTGCGAAATATTTTCAAAATCCTTTGATCTATGAAAAAGTTATGGACTGGACACGAAATATACCCTGTAACAAACTATGTAAGTATTTGACCTCCAAGTGTGACCTTGACCTTGGAGGTAAGGGACCGGTTTTTGCGCATGACACATTGTCTGATTATTGTGAACAATTAAGCAAGTATTTACATAATTCCTTTATAGATAAGAAAGTTATGGACCGGACACGACATATACCCTCAAATAGACAAAGTTGACCTTGAATGAGCAAGTGCGACCTTGACCCTGAAGGTAGGGGTCTGGTTGTTGCGCATGACACATCGTCGTATTATAACAAACATTTGTGCAAAGTTATTTCAAATTCCTTTGATAAATGACAAAAGTATGGACCGGACACGAATATACCCTGTAACAGACTGTTAATATTTGACCTCCAAGTGTGACCTTGACCTTGAAGGTAGGTGATTGGTATTTGCGCATGACACATTGACTGATTATTGTGAACATTTATGGCTAGTATTTACAAAATCCCTTTATAGATAAGAAAGTTATGGACCGGACACGACATATACCCTCAAATAGACAATGTTGACCTTGAATGAGCAAGTGCGACCTTGACCTTGGAGGTAGTGGTCTGGTTGTTGCGCATGACACATCGTCTTATTATAATAAACATTTGTGCCTATTTCTATATCCCCATTTTTTCTTCGAAAAGGCGGGGGACAATAAAGAGGGAAATTATATTTATGTTTGAAGCTTTATGTGCTTTTAAATAGTGTGTTTATATATAAATATAAATGAAAAAGTCATGTTAGATTAATAGTACGACCATTCTTATTCTATATTGCAAATGTTATCTTCGTTTATTTTTAACTTGGTAGTTAATTGTCCTTCTTCTTTAGTACTTTAATGCATGTAATACGATAAATGTTATTGTTTTAATCAGTTCATTGTTAAGGCTATATTTAGCTA